>NC_086447.1:490620852-490920852 GCF_028390025.1 Pseudophryne corroboree
CCGGTCATACTCCGCTCCATCCCGCATCACACACATATATACTGGCCCTGACTCTTTGGTCATGGATGCCCAAACTATATCCAAGGCCTTCTTGAAATACTTTGAAACTTTATACGCTGCCCTGCCAGATAACCCGGTTGAGGGCACGCAATTTCTCAAAATGGCAGGTTTACCTATGTTGACTAAGGATGAACGAACACTCCTGACGGAACCGGTTACAGAACCGGAGCTGTTAACACTTATTAAGTCATTACTAAACGGAAAATCGCCAGGCCCTGATGGATTTGGGGCAGAGTATTATCGTATACTAGCCCCTCATATGATGCCTCACTTATTGGCCTTGTTTAATTCATTGCTTCAGGGAAACCCTCCACCCCCTGGAATCACAGATGATTGAATTGTCGTTTTTCCAAAGCCAGGTAAAGACCCTCGGTATATTTAATCTTATAGACCCATCTCTCTTCTGAATCAGGATCTAAAGTTGTTCACCAAGCTATTAGCCTCTCGCCTCCAGCTGATTTTACCTCGTATTCTACACCCGGCCCAAACTGGATTTGTGAAATCCAGTACCTCAGTACATAATGTTCGTATATTGGTAGCATCTATACGTAGCTCTAACATTTTGTCAAATTCCAAAGCTCTTATAGTTAGTTGTGACGCTGATGAGGCATTTGACTGAGTGTCATGGTCTCATTTGCTAAAGGTCCTCCACACACAACAGTTTGGGGTAGATTTTATTAGAATTTTTAGATTACTTTATACAACCCACAAGCACACCTTACGATTAATGGATTGAACACGCCCTCATTTACGTTGTCTTGTGGCACCCTCTTTCTCCCCTCCTCTTTAATCTAGTCCTTGATCCATTAATTTGTACATGTATACAAGAGGCCACGTGGGTGGGAATAGCTATTGGCCCGTATTCTGTGAAGGTCTCTGCCTTTGCAGATGATCTATTGCTTTACTTTAATGACCCCATAATGGCTTTTCCTTCGTTATTGACTGTGTTGCATGATTTCAATCTTATCTCTGGTTTTTTGGGGAATTTTGAGAAAACGGAGGCTTTGGCTCTGAGCACGTGGACGAAACAAGGATGGGGCTCTACCTTTCCATTTAAGTTGGCTGACGGTTACATAAAGTATTTAGGGTCACGCTCTTCAACCAAACTTACTGACCTATACTCTCTCAATTTCTCTCACTTCATTCAGAAAATGGAGGATGATTTTGCTAAATGGCAACATCTACCGATTTCATACTTGGGTAGATGTCATTTATACAAAATTATTTCCTTTCCTCGACTGCTTTACCCAATACAGATGCTTCCGTTTTTACTATCTAAACGAGATATCCACGTGATCAACAGGGCTCTCACCAAATTTATTGGGCGAATAAACGCCCACGCATTGCACTTTTTAAACTAAAACAGCCGCCCTCATTAGGAGGTGTAAACCTGCCTTGCCCGGAAGACTATTCATTAGCAACCAATTATAGATATGCTATGGATTGGATGGGAGGTTGTGACAACTATGTTAATCGGTCGCTTGAACAATCATTGTTATCGCATGGTAGTTTATTAACCCAGTGGCGTAACTACTGCCCCCGCAGCCCTCGCGGTGGCTTGGGGGCGCAGGGCTGCAGGGGCGCCGCCACTGATTTAGCGCAGATTGACATGCGGACAAGCGTCCGCATGTCAATCTGCTGTCTCCTCTCACTAACCCTCCGCTGCTGTAAGGAGGGACACGGGGGGGCATAGCGCGCGCCTCTCCTGTGTCCCTCCTGGGTCTCCAGCGGGTCTAATAAATGAAGTGCCGTTCGTGAGCTCTGATTGGCTTTAACAGACCCGCCGGAGACCCAGGAGGGACACAGGAGAGGCGCACGCTGTGCCCTCCGTGTCCCTCCATCACAAAACAGCGGGAAGGGAATTTAACTGGCACTGGGGGAGCATATTTTGCACTGAGGGGGGCATATGTGGCACTGAGGAGGCATATGTGGCACTGGAGGGGTATATGTGTACCTGGCACATGGAGGGGGAGGCTATATTTGGCACTGGGGGCATGTGAGTACCTGGCACTGTGGGGGAATATCTGGCACTGGGGGCATATGTGGCACTGTGGGGGTATATGTGTACCTGGCACATGGGGGGGAAGGCTATGTTTAGCACTGGGGGCATGTGAGTACCTGGCACTGTGGGGGAATATCTGGCACTGGGGGCATATGTGGCACTGGGGGGGTATATGTGTACCTGGCACATGGAGGGGGCTATATTTGGCACTGGGGGCATGTGAGTACCTGGCACTGTGGGGGAATATCTGGCACTGGGAGCACAGCCCTAGTAACAAGCACTACCCCCTAGCAACGAGCATGACACCCAGTGCATGAAACCCCTGGCAACGAGCATGACACCCAGTGCATGAAACCCCTGGCAACGAGCATGACACCCTAAGCATGAAAACCCCTGGCACCGTGCATGGAACCAAGAGCATGAAACCGTTGGAAACGAGCAGGTAATTTAAAAGTAATTAGAAGCCTTACTGTAGGACTTAATGTGTAATGGGCAGTACGGTGTGTGGCATAATGTATGACGGACATTGTGGTGTGTATCATAAGGTGTCACAGGCATTACGGTGTGTGGCATACTATATCACGGGCATTGTGGTATGTGGTATAATGTCTCGGGCATTGCAGTGTGGCATAATGTATAACGGTTATTGCGGTGTGTGTCATAGGGTATAACGGGCATTGCGGTATGTGTCACAGGCATTACGGTGTATGGTATACTATATCATGGGCATTGTGATATGTGGTATAATGTCTCAGGGTCATTGCAGTGTGTGGCATAATGTATCACGGACATTGCGGTGTGTGTCATAATGTGTCAGGCACTACGGTGTGTTGTATACTATATCACGGGCATTGTGGTATGTGGTATAATGTCTCAGGTTCATTGCGGTGTGTGTCATAATGTGTCACAGACATTGTATGTGCTATAATGTATCAGGGGCATTGCAGTGTGTAGCATAATGTATAACGGGCATTGCGATTCCTGTCATAATGTGTCACAGGCATTACGGTGTGTGGCATAATGTGTCGGGGGCATTACAGTGTGTGCATATTGTGTCATGTGCATTATTGTGTGTGGCATAATGTCTAAGGGCCATTGCAGTATGTGGCATAATGTATACTGGGCATTACTATAAGGAGGAAAAATGACAAATAATGTAAGGGGCATGAATAAGGATTATTTTTCTTTCCTGTGGTGGCCAACGTCTGGGCGTGTAGGTTGCAAAACTGGGGTATAAGGTAGTCTTTTCCTGCAATGTCACGCCCCTTTATGTGAAGCCACGCCCATTTCAACGAAGCCACACACCCCTTTTTGCAGCACGCGCATGTTTGTCCCTTTACTAGTGCCAATTATGGGGGATGGGGGGGGGGCGCCGAAGAATTTTTTGGCTTGGGGGAGAAAAATTTCTAGTTACGCCACTGTATTAACCCTTTTACACTTTCATGGTTCTGCAACATCGGCTTCCTTAAGTTTGAACCCATTACTGTATTCTCCTTGCAGAGCATGGACTCTGCAACGGAAACTCATGGGCCTCACTGTGGCACATTCCCTATTCCACCCCCTTCTATACAATCCTAATTATCAAAGTGGGGAAGATGATCTAATTGTGAAAAGCTGGTATCAATGAGGTTTACGTTTCATATTCCAGTTTTTGACTACTGACTGTTCTGCGGTTCTTACCCTGTCTCAACTTAAACAAAAATTCCCAACTCTGAATTTTCCCCTGTTCGCATACTTTCAGGTGAGAAGTTTTGTGTCAAATTTGCTTTTACGTTTGCGACCTATTGAGTTTACCTTTCCCCTGGATAATCAATTCAGAATGAACATTCACTCTCCTTATTCCACCTCTTTAATATACACACATACTAGGCGTAGGCTATTGGCCAAATGGAAGGGTACCCTGCCTGATACGGATCATTCAACAATACTTAAATGGCATATTTTGCTCAATAAATATTTGGTGTCTTCCTCGTATGCTGAAATGCTTTTAAAATTCTACATAGGGCATACTACACCCCTCGCCTCAAATTTCTAACAGGTGCTTCTGAGGATTCCTTGTGTTTTAAATGTTCCGCACCCAATGCAGATATTGTTCACTGTCTTTGGGCCTGCCCTGTGATTCAAACGTTATGGAAGGACGTTAGTGATTACATTAATATAAATTTACCTTTACTTTTACCCTAGCATGGGCCTTTTGGAACCACTATGATACTCAATCCGCCCCATTATCTAAAGGTACCAAGTTATTATTTGCTCATATAGCTGCAGTCACAAAGAAATCCATATTATCTCAATAGGTACATAAAGACTATGTATTACATTTAAGCTCCCTCGATTATCCTACCTTTATTAGATGGACTAGGTAGGATGTTTATTAGATGTGGAATCTCGTTCTTCCAATTTTTTTGCTATTTGGCTGCCATATATTGTTACCCTCCCGTTGCCCACCAGAGATCTCATACGTAAAGTGGTCAGACTCACTACATCGTATAACATGGAATTGCTTGCATGAGGTTCTCAGCCTTTCTAGTCCGAATGTATAACTGTTGACACTGTACTTTTTCAACATTTTTAATAACCGTCACGGTCTCCTTTTAATTGTTCATTTTTGTGCCTTTATTGTATGTTTTGTATTACAGATTCTGTGATATTGTTCATTTTGATACTATTGTAATCACATTTGTGTGAAATTATTTTCAATAAATATATATCTAAAAAAAAAATGACGTGTCACACTGGATCGGTATATGATCCCGGCGGACGGGATGCCGGCAGTCACAATACCGACGGCGGTAACCTGATGGTCACGATCCCAACAGGGATAAGGAAAGTATTCAAACCCTCCCCCCCATCCTTACCGCAGCCTAACCCTAACCTCCACAGGTGGATTTAGACCTCATGGGGCCCTAAGCAAGGCCCTCAAACAATCCCCCCCAGTCAGTCAATGTGCGCTAAATCCCCCCCCCCAGTCAGTCAATGTGCGCTAAATCACCCCTCAGTCAGTGTATGCCAAATCTCCCTCCCCAGTCAGTCGGTGTATGTCAAATCCCCCCTAGTCAGTGTATGCCAGATCCCTCTCCCCAGTCAGTGCATGCTAAAGGGATCCGGTCTGAAGATCGACAGTATCTAGGTCGACAATGTTTAGGTCGACCACTATAGGTCGACATGGATAGAAGGTCGACAGGGTTTCTAGGTCGACATGTGCTAGGTCGACAGGTCTAAAGGTCGACATGCGTTTTTCATTTATTTTTTTTATTTTTTTGAATTTTTTCATACTTAACGATCCACGTGGACTACGATTGGAACGGTAATCTGTGCCAAGCGGTAGCGGAGCGAAGGCACCATGCCCGAAGCATGGCGAGCGAAGCGAGCCATGCGAGGGGACGCGGTGCACTAATTTGGGATCCCGGTCACTCTACGAAGAAAACAACACCAAAATAAATAAAAAATCCTCATGTCGACCTTTAGACCTGTCGACCTAGCACATGTCAACCTAGAAACCCTGTCGACCTTCCATCCATGTCGACCTAGTGACTGTCGACCTATAGTGGTCGACCTAAACATTGTCGACCTAGATACTGTCAATTTGATGAACCGCACCCCATGCTAAATCCCCCACCCCCTCCCCTGTCTGTGTATGCTTTCTTTGTTTAAGTGATAAATTAGGTAAATGCTTATGGTAGTGCAGATAGCAGATAGCTCTGAGAGATACAGCACTGGTGCACTGTCTGGGTAGCAGACATTGGGTGTCATTCCGAGTTGTTCGCTCGTTGACGATTTTCGCAATGGAGCGATTAAGGCAAAAATGCGCATGCGCATGGTACGCAGTGCGCATGCGCTAAGTATTTTAGCTCAAAACTTAGATTTACTCACGGCCGAACAAAGAATTTTCATTGTTGAAGTGATCGGAGTGTGATTGACAGGAAGTGGGTGTTTCTGGGCGGAAACTGACCGTTTTATGGGAGTGTGCGGAAAAACGCAGGCGTGCCAGGATAAAACGCAGGAGTGTCTGGAGAAACGGGGGAGTGGCTGGCTGAACGCAGGGCGTGTTTGTGACATCAAACCAGGAATGAAAGGCTCTGAGCTGATCGCAGTGTAGGAGAAAGTCTTGAGCTACTCAGAAACTGCTAAGAATTTTCTATTCGCAATTCTGCTAATCTTTCGTTCGCAATTCTGCTATGCTAAGATACTCTCCCAGAGGGCGGCGGCCTAGCGTGTGCAATGCTGCTAAAATCTGCTAGCGAGCGAACAACTCGGAATGACCTTCCTTGTACAGTACATATATACTGCGGCCATTCTGTCACAGCTGCCTTCCTAGCACTCTCACACCAACTCGGATCCAGCACTGACCACACCAGCAGCAGGAGACATACTTCCCTTCACTCCACGTATCACCCTGACTCCAGCAGACTTGGTGAACAGTAATACACAGGAAAATAAGGAAATAATTAATTTATTGACAGCAATTTATATAGCACATACATATTACGCATTGCTGAGCAGTGAGTATATCAGCCATTCTCACTCATCCCTGCCTCTGGAGCTTATACACTATATTCCCTATCGCACACACACACACTAACATACCCCCCAACAGTCCCGATTCTCGTGGGACAGTCCAATTTTTTGGGCCTGTCCCGCTGTCCCACCATGTCCCGAGGTGGGGGGGGGGGGGAGAAGGCAGTTGGGAGTCTCCTGTCAGTGACTGCAGTGAATAGACGCTGTGCACAGGCACACAGTTAGAGCTGGCCCTAACCAATATGATGCCCTAGGCAAGATTTTGGCTGGTGCCCCCTAGCACCACCAGTAGTTCCGACCTCTGATCCTGCTCCTATTTCCAAGCACCATCACCCCTTATCCATAGCCGTCCTCATTTTGGTGCTCCTACCCCCTATATTTTAAATAGGAACAGTGCGCACATTCGGGGCACAGCCCAAAAAAGGGTGTGTTCTTCCTAGGAAGGGGCATGGCCACACAATAGTGCCCCCAATTCAAATTATGCTACACAGCAGTGCAACTTTATTCACATTATATCATGAGATAGTGTCCCTTATTCACGTTGTATCGCACAGTAGTACAACTTTAACTTATATACGTTACTCCTCACAGTAGTGCTCCTTATTCACATTACATCACACCATATTGCTTTTTATTCACATTAGACCACACAGCAGTGCCCTCTCTATACGGTACACCACATAGTAGACTACCTTATACACGTAATGCCACACATTAGTAATGCATTTATACACATAATACCACATACTGCCCCTCACACATTATTAATGTCCTTATACACATATTGGCCCTCATTCGGAGTTGATTGATCGCTAGCTGCTTTTAGCAGCAGTGCACATGCTAAGCCGCCGCCCTCTGGGAGTGTATCTTAGCTTAGCAGAAGTGCGAACGAAAGAGTAGCAAAATTGCTGCTAAAAAAATTCATGCCGTTTCTGAGTAGCTCTAGACCTACTCCTATCTTGCGATTACTGCAGTCTGTTTAGTTCCTGGTTTGACGTTACAAACATGCCCTGTGTTCGGCCAGCTACTCCCGTTTCTCCAGCCACTCCTGCGTTTTTGCCTGGCACGCCCGCGTTTTTTAGCACACTCCCGGAAAACGCTCAGTTACCACCCAGAAACACCCACTTCCTGTCAATCACTCACCGATCAGCAGAGCGTCTGAAAAGCGTCCTCGGCCATGTGTAAAATTGCATAGTTTTGTGTGAAATTACTTAGCGCGTGCGCCCTGGGGCCCATACGCATGCGCAGAATTGCCGGTTTTTAGCCTGATCGCAATTCTAATAAAAACGGCAGCGAGCGAACAACTCGGAATGACCACCATTGTCCCTTACACATATGCCACACATTATTAGTGAACTTATACACATAATGACATACACAGTGCACCTTACACATATGCCGCACATTATTAATGCATTTATACACGACACACATAATGCCCCTTACACATAAGCCGAACACTACTGCACAACCAACCCAACAGCACACAGCACTCACATGGCCGCTAACACTGTGACCTCTGCCTCTGATTGGATACAGATGTGTCCTCATAAATCTTGCCTCAATACACCATGCAGCAGGAGATGCCTGGTGTGAGTCAGCTGGCAGCTCTGCTAATGTCAGGCACCTTTTTTGACGAAAATGCGTCTTATTTGCACTACTATGTGAATAGGACACACAAGCAGCTTCTGCTAATTAAAATGATATGCGGCATGCCTATTTTCTGGGTGCGACTGTGTCTGTATCTGCATACGAAATACTACGTTACAGTAATTTCCAGGAATACACGGTAACGTAGTACAGTTAGGGATATGGTGGGAATCGAACCCATGACCTCAGTACTGTGAGGCAGTAATGCTAACCATTACACCATTCGTACTGCCCATGTGGGGAGAAGGAAGCTTTAGCTACATAGGTATACTAGTATCAACCTTACAAGTATAGCGCAGACAGGGGCAATGCCAGGTGGGGAGCTGTCCTGCGCTAGTCTGTACTGCCTGAGATTCCCCCACTTGTCCCGCACTCACCACAACTTGTGTACTGACATCTCAATTCCTGGGTCTCAATGAAAGCATGGTGTTATGGAGACACAGCGCCACCTGCGGGCTGCCTGGTGCAGGAGGGTAGGGAACTACAGCTGGGATCAGACGATATATCATACACATTGCGCTGATGTGTACCTGGCTTGGATTAAGCCAGCGTGCTTTGACGGGCCCCTGGGACCTTAGTGCCTAACACTCCCCTCTTACTGCCTACTCCTATCCCCCTCCCCCACAGCCTGACCCTAAACCCCCCCTTGCCTAACCCGAATCCCCCTGGGTGACAACTAAACCTAACCCTACACACACACACACACACACACACACACACACACACACACACACACACACACACAGCAACACTCTAAACTTCCTGTCTGTACTTACCTTTTCGGATTCCGGAATCGGGATCCTGACCTGTTCTGGATTCCCACACCGGTGTTCTTACGGGTGTCGGGATTCTGGCATTGGTATTTTGAGTGCTGAGATCCTGACAGCCGTTATCTTGAACGTATACCGTTTTACACAATGTTCATTATATTTTCATTAATGTAAACAAGTCAAAACAATGCACAGATTACTATTGTCTTTGATTCTTGCTTATGATTTGGGTTATAAACATGAAGATTCTAAATAGACACTGTATCATCAATACAAACTTATTCATTGTCTAACCACAGTCTGTAAATACTGTATGTTGCTTGCAGACATTGTGGTATCCAGGTGTTTGGCTGGTTATGGATCAATGGGTTGACCTGAAAAAGGTTGAGTGTCTAGGTTGACCCCAAAAGATCACCAGACACAAGGCTGACATAGGAAAAGGTCGACATTGACAAAAGCTCGACACGGTAAAGGTTTTCCGAGGAAAAGGTCGACATGAGGGTTTTTTAAATATTTTTTTGCTGTTTTCTCTGTAAAATGACTGGGAACCCCAATTAGTGCACTGCGTCCCCTTGCATGGTGATCGAGCTTCTGGGCAAGGTGCGGAGCGCAAGTTACTATTCCCAATTGAAAGGGTTAAAGCTCGTCTCTGCTTCAATGTCATAGAATTGCTTGTGTTATAGAACTTAATGTTCCAGCACATTCCTTGCTACTGTCCTTGTCTCTTATCTTTTTCTTATACCGTGTGAACAACCTCCCTATTTGAAATACAAACTTGCCCATATATGCATATCCTTCCACTGCGGCAGTTCCTAGCCAATCATGTTATGTTAGCCCCTTTTTGTGTTCTGTCCAATTAGTTATTGACTTGGGATATACACGCCCTAAATCCTTTCTTTTATATACTTTTGTTAAACGAACAATAAACAGTGTGAATCTTTACTGCTTGTGTTGTGCATGTTCCTTGTGGCTAAAGGTTTACACTCACAGACGTCTGAGAGGCCATCACATCGAGGGTTAAAGAATATAGGGACATATCCTTTCAAGTGGGGGCTACGTCCGCGATTCAGTGATCGTCCCTGGATGGTAAAGATAGAGAATTTATTGTCTGTCTTTGCCATACGGGATTGCGGTCATACACTGAAGCTGAATCCGTGTCAGTGTTCTGGGAACACGTGACCAAACATCTTTAATGTCTGGGACTTAAAGATACGTCTGAGAAGGGACCAGGGGTCCAAGCGCAATTCTCCAAAGACGTTAGTATCTGGGATACTTAAAATAGACCTGGGAGTCTATACATAACGTGACGTTAGTATCTGGGATACTTAAAAATAGACCTGGGGTCTATACGTAACGTAGAGAATACCTCGATTTGATCGTCTATATATTCTTGTATGTTTGTAGTGAGATAAGTTCTTATATTTGGTCCAGACGGCTGGTAAGTTTTCGTCTGCCAGATATCTTTACTCAAACACTTTTCCTGCTTCCTGTTTAAAACGCTGTATTTTTCTGACATCTTGTACGAATGGTAAGTATCGTACACGTCAAAAGATTTCATGTTCTCACTATACAGATAATATTGTGATATTGTCAATGACTAATTAACTGGTTAGCTGATGCATGTATAGTAAGTAGAGTGTTGTAAATTTTAGATATTTTCTTTTAAAGTTGTACTGTTGATTTATATTACTGTCTGACAATGGGCTCTAGTCAGAGTAAAAAAAACTACATATCCCCCGCCCCTCCCTGGTGAGACATGCAAGATGTATGTCGCCCGCAACTCTACCTCAGAGTATTACTTAGTTAACCCCTGGGTGGATAATTTAGCGGGATGGACAGAGAAAGCAGGACAGGACCCATTCCTACGGGAAGGCAGTAATTACCTTTTCTATATGGAGGATTAAAAAAAAAAAAAAAAAAATGTCAGTTCCCAACAGCACAGAAGTGAGAAACTGTAAGTCTTTGAAATCCCTCTCGCCTCCCCCTTGCATTCCAATGTATCCTGCGCTCGGAGACACAGATCTCTTGGCAGCAGTAACCCTTTCACACCAGATGGGATCGCCTCCAGCTCCACTGCTAGAAAATGCATCCACTAGCTCTATCCCTAACGCACCAGTAACCCAGAGTTTAGATAATAGTAAAACACTGTCCCAAGCCCACTATTACCCTCGATGGCTGTATATCTTATTTGCGCAAAGCTTGCAAAGGACGCAGCGATACACATATGAAGGAAGTCTTTAAAACCCGTGCTCCTTTGACTGTGCTTTTTTGCCTGTCGCTGTAGCTTGTAAACAGAAACCTTCGGAGTCTGTTACTGAGTTTTGGAAAAGGTTTAAGGACTGCTGGACAGATGACGCTGGCTTACCTTTGCTTAACTCAGAAAGCTTACTCATTTCCACCTTCATTAACAACCTTCTACCTTCTGTCATAGTTTCTGTTAAGCAAAATGTCTCTTCCTGGACTTCTGATAGTACGATAGATTTTGAAAAAAAAAAACATTTATATGAGAGAGAGGCTGCAGGGTGTTTTGATGTAAAGAAACCTGCACTCACTCATAACTATCAGAACTCCAGACGCTTTGACAGACAGAACCAACCCCGCAGTCAGGGAAGATTCCAAAGACCCCGCGCACTGACGGGGCCCGGAGGAGGGTATCCCAGCCTTTATTCAACTCACCCGTCATAGTAAAGATTCACCTCTGCTGCCACTTATTATAAATGGAAGTAAAATTCCCTTTTTAGTGGACAGCGGTGCAACAACCAGTGTTTTGTGTTCTGACCTATGCAGTATCCCCTCTCACCAGAAAAGATAGAAGGTCTCCGCCCCATGATACAGCAATTCTTACAACAGGGTATTCTCAGACATATTGTATCACCATACTGTACTGCTGTGAACCCTGTTGCCAAAGCTGATGGCAGTATAAGATTTGTACAGGATCTCAGAGCGATCAATCAGTTAATTGTCCCAATTGCACCAATTGTTCCAGATGTAAACTCACTCATTTCTGCAATCCCTGCAGATGCTGCGTTCTTCTCTGTAATTGATTTGAAGAATGCCTTTTTTCAGCATACATGTAGATTCACAGACACAATTACTTTTTGCCTTTTCTTTTAAGGGTAAACAACTTACCTGGTGCAGATTATTGACGCACCTGTTGTCTCCAGGCCACATTGGGGCCCTGGCAACCTCACCATGGTTCAGTCCTGCTACAGTATGCAGATGATCTGCTGCTCTGTAGTCAAACTGAGGAGGCCTGCCGAGAGGATGGTGTTTCATTACTAAACTGGCTTTGTGAATGTGGACACAAGGTGTCCAAAACAAAAATGCAATGATGTAAAAAGCATGTTGATTACTTAGGTTTTGTGCTCACTCAGGGAGAGAGGAAAATCAGTCCACAACGCATACAGTCTGTATTGGGCCTGGTCACCCCAACTACCCAGAAGGAACTACTGTCCTTCCTGGGTATGGTAAATTACTGCAGACAGTGGATTTCTGATTGCTCTTATTATGATAACATTTTGAGACAAGCCACACTGAAGGACAAACCTAAAACTGTACAATGGTCACAAGAAATGTTAACTGCATATGAAAGTTTAAAATGTATGTTGATGAAAAGTCCGGCACTTGGCCTCCCCAATTATGTACTACCTTTCCATCTATATGCAAGGGACAATTGTAAAACCATGGCGGGGGTGCTCACACAGTTTCATGGAGGGAAGTTGCGCCCCGTGGCATTTTTTTTCCAAAGTCATGCCAGTGTCTGTGCAAGGTATGCCTGCCTGCCTCAGGGCTTTGGCAGCCTGTGCAATGGTTGCAGAAATGGCCACTACCCTCACTTTAGGCCACATCACAGTACTCCACACCACACATGATGTCCTGGCAATACTTAAAGGCTTGCACACACAGCACATGTCAGCACAACGCCTTAGTGGATATGAAGTACTCCTTTTGAGTAACCCTACCCTTACCATCAAGTACACTGCTAGTTCTTCTGGCCCTGCACCCATTCTCAATGCCCTTTTAGGCTTGAAAGGTCCCGAGGATGAACCACCCGACCTACATGGCTGTGCTGCTTCCATTGAAGCTGAAACTTCTCCCAGACTTGACATGTCTCCCGTTCCCATACCAGGCGCAGACATAGTTTTTGTTGACGGCTCCTGTAGTAGGCCCAATGACAATACATACCAGGCTGGCTATGCCATTGTCACCCTCCCTGACACTGTGTTGGAAACCCTGCCAATACCTTATCAGTCCGCGCAAGCTGCAGAACTCATTGCACTCACTAGAGCATGTCCCTCCCTTGACAACGTCCATCTGCTCACTCAACTTCAAGCTGCTGCGACTAATACTGATCTCTCCGACTGGACTTACCCAATTCTGCAGAAAAAATCCTAAATCAGGATTAATCTGCAAAGAGGGGAAACCCTGTATACCCCAGTCCAGTGCCCCTTTGCTCGTTGCCCATTGCCGTGGTGTTGGTCACCGTGGTGAAGCCACAACACTCCTCCTACTAACCAATGATTTTTATGTTACTAATGCCAAATCACTTGTGGACCAGTATGTTAGCAGATGCATCACTTGCCTCAGGAACAACCCTAACAACCCTAATAAAGCTAAACACCAGCATCTTGAATACCCCACCACCCCTTTTACACACTTACAAATTGATTTTACCCATATCCCTGGTACAGGTAAACAAGAATATGCCCTGGTCATTGTAGATATGTTCTCCCGCTGGCCAGAAGTATTCCTAACTAAGTCAGAGGATGCCAAGACAGTAGCAAGAATCCTAACACAGAAAATCATCCCTAGATGGGGGTGCCCCCTGCAAATAAATAGTGATAAAGGCTCAGCCTTTACAGCCAAAATCACACAGGCCTTAGTAAAAGCTCTGCAGGTGGAGTGGAAGTTTCACATCCCGTACCACCTGCAGAGTTCAGGGGTCGTAGGAAGAATGAATAGGACCCTCAAAGACAAACTAAGGAAGGCCACAGGAGGTACCTTCCACAAATGGAAGCAGGTCCTTCCCATTATCCTAGCAGAAATCAGAATGACCCCGCAGAAAACTCTAGGATACTCACCCTTTGAAATACTAATGGGTAGACCCTTCCCCACACCCTGGGCTAAGAAACCGTTGATGATACAGGAAGGAGATCTAGAATTTATAAGAGAAGAGTATGTCAGGTCCCTGATAACAAAACTGAATGAAATTGAACATGAGGTTGTTTGTAAAAACCCTTTGAATCCACAGGAACCTACACACCCCTTTAAAGTCAGAGACAGAGTCGTGGTGAAGGTGCTCCCCAGGAACAAGAGCCCAGGAGACTTCACCTATGGTCCAGAGACAGAGGTCGTAGCAGTTACCCGAACAGCAGTCCTGACAGAGGAAAGTCCTACCTGGATCCATGCATCCCGAGTAAAAAAAGGTTCCTAGACCAGACCTAGAGAGGGAAGCAAGTGATTCCAGTGAGGTACGAACCGGGGCGGACAGCCCTGACCTCCCACCTAGCGAAGACAGAAGACCAGAGGAGGATGAAGAAAATGCCCCCTATCTTTACCCTGGGGACTATCTTGATAGCCCTACTGGCCCATTTTCCCCTCTCAATGACTGAGGTTGATATAACTCAGAATAAGGGAAACTGACACTATGGTATAACTCTTCCACCACATACACCGCAACCTACATACTAGATTATTTCCAATTCCCCCAACTAGCTGCTGTCCAAAAGTCTGTTGACTACCAGATCCGCGCTGACACCACAGACAACCTAAGCCCCGAGGTACCCTATATTTGCGTTACAGGCCATAACTGGGGAAATGATTGCAGCTCATGGTCCGCGGCTGCCTGGAACACAGGTACCCCATGGGGCTATAAGCCCGCTGAAGCCTTAGATGAAAAGGGTAAACACGGAACATCATTAACCCAACGATTAACCCTTCTTAAAATGCCCAACAATTACTGCAACTCCCGCTCAGGCTAAAAATTGCGCCATTGGTGTGCAGAAAGACGTAAGCTTTGCAAGAATCATATAGTATAACAATAATGATTCTAAGAGGGGATTGAAAGGGTTAAAGCTCGTCTCTGCTTCAATGTCATAGAATTGCTTGTGTTATAGAACTTAATGTTCCAGCACATTCCTTGCTACTGTCCTTGTCTCTTATCTTTTTCTTATACCGTGTGAACAACCTCCCTATTTGAAATACAAACTTGCCCATATATGCATATCCTTCCACTGCGGCAGTTCCTAGCCAATCATGTTATGTTAGCCCCTTTTTGTGTTCTGTCCAATTAGTTATTGACTTGGGATATACACGCCCTAAATCCTTTCTTTTATATACTTTTGTTAAACGAACAATAAACAGTGTGAATCTTTACTGCTTGTGTTGTGCATGTTCCTTGTGGCTAAAGGTTTACACTCACAGACGTCTGAGAGGCCATCACATCGAGGGTTAAAGAATATAGGGACATATCCTTTCACCAATCATAGTCCATGATGATGGTAAAGTATAAAAAAAATAGATTAAAAAAAAAAAAAAAAACCATGTCGACCTTATCCTGTGTCAACCATTGCCATGTCAACCTAATGCATGTCGACCAATCATCCGGATACCTGCTTGACCTTAGTACTGTCGACCTATTATCCAGATACCTGCTTGGCCCACTGCAAAGTTTTTTTATAGAAACATATAGCACAGAAATTACATATTGCTTTGCCAGTTAGTGACCAGTTCTACTTTCATTTTTCATTTACATCCATTCTGTATAATCAGTTTGAGAACATTTTCATGAAAGTGTCTTCTTGATTTATATTTCAACAACACATGTGTTGATGATTTAAATAGGTGTCATATACAGTTCCAGAACTGCAGAAGTCCAATACGCAGATAGCCAGTGTTGACTACACTGAATTTACATAATAATTGGTTAAACAGGACTAACAGGACTTCCGGGTCTGGAAGAGCTGAGCCATAAATATTAGCATATTTCCTTGGTGGTGTCGTTTTTTTTTTTTATAAGTGTGGACTCTGCTTTATCTTGCAATTTACCTCCTATTACTGTGGAAATTTATTTGGATTGTCCCTTAACTAGGGGTAACTGCTAGCTATACAAACGGGTTGCAATGGCCCTCATTCCGAGTTGTTCTCTCGCTAGATGCTTTTAGCAGCCGTGCAAACGCTAAGCCGCCGCCCTCTGGGAGTGTATCTTAGCTTAGAACGAAAGCATCGCACTGCGGCTACAAAAAAAAGATTGTACAGTTTCTGAGCAGCTCCAGACCTACTCCTAGCTTGCGATCACTTCAGACTGTTTAGTTCCTGTTTTGACGTCACGAACATGCCCTGCGTTCGGCCAGCCACGCCTGCGTTTCTACGTGACACGCCTGCGTTTTTACACACACTCCCCGAAAATGGTCAGTTACCTCCCAGAACCACCCACTTCCTGTCAATCGCTCTGCGGTCAGTAGTGCGACTGAAAAGCGTCGCTAGACCTTATTTGAAACTGCATTGGCCGTTGTGAAAGTACGTCGCGCGTGCGCATTGCACCGCATACGCATGCGCAGAAGTGCCGATTTTTAACCTGATCGCTGTGCAGCGAACAACGGCAGCTAGCAATCAACTCGGAATGACCCCCAATGTCAACAGTGATGTCACTTATTTAATTGTACATTATTTTGCACTTGTATTTTGTATGTGTAACAAGACCTGTTATATTAACATATACCTGTCTTTTATACAAAATACACATTTTTTTAAATGTTTTTGAATATATTGTAACCACAAATGAACATTACAAACTATGGGGGTAATTCCAAGTTGATCGCAGCAGGATTTTTGTTAGCAATTGGGCAAAACCATGTGCACTGCAGGGGAGGCAGATATAACATGTGCAGAAAGAGTTAGATTTGGGTGGGTTTTTTTGTTTCTGTGCAGGGTAAATACTGGCTGCTTTATCTTTACACTGCAATTTAGATTGCAGATTGAACACAACCCACCCAAATCTAACTCTCTCTGCACATGTTATATCTGCCTCCCCTGCAGTGCACATGGTTTTGCCCAATTGCTAACAAAAATCCTGCTGCGATGAACTTGGAATTACCCCCTATGAAGTCTATTTACTAAGCCTTGGATGGAGATAAAGTCGATGGGGATAAAGTCCCAGCCAATCGGCTCCTAACTGCCATGCCACAGGCTGTGTTTGAAATATGTCAGTTAGGAGGGAGCTGATTGGCTGGTACTTTATCTCCATCCACTTTATTTCCATCCAAGTTTTAATACATAGACCCCTAAATCTTGCGTTTGCCCCTTGTAGTAGGGACAAAGATGGCAGCAGGGGTGAAGTAGTAGGGCCATGAGAGATTTTGACTGAGAGATTTCCCTTGAACTGGCAGTAGGAGATTTTGACTAACTTTACCAGAGATTTTGTCTAACTATGCAAGAGATTTTGGCTATGGGAGATTTTGACTATCTCATTTAAATAAGGGGATGAGTGGGGGAGTGTCATATATAGGACAATTTTACAGGGTGGCTGGTATTTAAATAGCTAAAAGTTTAAAAAAAATTGCGTGGGGTCCCCCCTCCTATGTATAACCAGCCTTGGGCTCTTTGAGCCGGTCCTGGTTGTTATAATACAGAGGAAAAAATTAGTAGGGTTCCCTCATATTTAGACTACCAGCACCGGGCTCTGCGTCCGGTCCTGGTTTAAAAAATACGAGGGACAAAAGACACAGGGGTCCCCCGTATTTTTAAAACCAGCACCGGGCTCCACTAGCCAGGGAGATAATGCCACAGCCGGGGGACACTTTTATATTGGTCCCTGCGGCCGTGCCATTACCCCCCCAACTAGTCACCCCTGGCCAGGGCACACTGGAGGAGTGAGGACCCCTTAAATCAAGGGGTCCCCCCCTCCAGCCACCCAAGGGCCAGGGGTGAAGCCCGAGGCTGTCCCCCCCATCCGTGGGCGGTGGATGGGAGGCTGATAGCCTTTCAAAATGACATAAAAAGAATATTGTCTTTTGCTGTGGAACTACAAGTCCCAGCAAGCCTCCCCCGCATGCTGGTACTTAGAGAACCACAAGTACCAGCATGTGGGGAAATAACGGTCCCGCTGGTACCTGTAGTTCCACAACAAAAGAAATACCCAAATAAAAACACAACTCACACACCGCGAAAGTAAAACTTTATTTAAACACACGTACACACTCACACATACTTACCTACATCCCACGCCGCCAATCACGTCCCCTTGTCCAGTAGAATCCAATAGGGGTACCTGTAAAAAAAAAAAAAGCATCCCCTTTTCTCTAACATCCTAAGTGGATGCTGGGGACTCCGTCAGGACCATGGGGAATAGCGGCTCCGCAGGAGACAGGGCACAAAAATAAAGCTTTAGGATTAGGTGGTGTGTACTGGCTCCTCCCCCTATGACCCTCCTCCAAGCCTCAGTTAGGTTTTTGTGCCCGTCCGAGCAGGGTGCAATCTAGGTGGCTCTCCTAAAGAGCTGCTTAGAAAAAGTTTTTAAGGTTTTTTATTTTCAGTGAGTCCTGCTGGCAACAGGCTCACTGCATCGAGGGACTTAGGGGAGAGAATTTCAACTCACCTGCGTGCAGGATGGATTGGATTCTTAGGCTACTGGACACCATTAGCTCCAGAGGGAGTCGGAACACAGGTTTCACCCTGGGGTTCGTCCCGGAGCCGCGCCGCCGACCCCCCTTACAGACGCTGAAGATTGAAGGTCCGGAAACAGGCGGCAGAAGGCTCTTCAGTCTTCATGAAGGTAGCGCACAGCACTGCAGCTGTGCGCCATTGTTGTCACACACTTCACACCAAGCGGTCACGGAGGGTGCAGGGCGCTGCTGGGGGCGCCCTGGGCAGCAATATTTAATACCTTTATGGCAAAAGAATACATCACATATAGCCATTGAGGCTATATGTATGTATTTAACCCATGCCAGATATCTAAAACTCCGGGAGAAAAGTCCGCCGAAATAGCGAAATAGGGGGCGGGGCTTATTCTCCTCAGCACACAGCGCCATTTTCCTGCTCAGCTCCGCTGTGAGGAAGGCTCCCAGGACTCTCCCCTGCACTGCACTACAGAAACAGGGTAAAACAGAGAGGGGGGGCATTTTTTGGCGATATTTTGATATATTTAAGCTGCTATAAGGAACAACACTTATATAAGGTTGTTCCCATATATATTATAGCGCTTGGGTGTGTGCTGGCAAACTCTCCCTCTGTCTCCCCAAAGGGCTAGTGGGGTCCTGTCTTCGATAAGAGCATTCCCTGTGTGTCTGCTGTGTGTCGGTACGTGTGTGTCGACATGTATGAGGACGATGTTGGTGTGGAGGCAGAGCAATTGCCGATAATGGTGATGTCACCCCCCAGGGAGTCGACACCGGAATGGATGGCTTTGTTTATGGAATTACGTGATAATGTCAGCACATTACAAAAATCAGTTGACGACATGAGACGGCCGGCAAACCAGTTAGTACCGCCCAGGCGTCTCAGACACCGTCAGGGGCTGTAAAGCGCCCTTTACCTCAGTCGGTCGACACAGACCCAGACACAGACACTGAATCTAGTGTCGACGGTGATGAAACAAACGTATTTTCAAGTAGGGCCACACGTTATATGATCACGGCAATGAAGGAGGCTTTGCATATCTCTGATACTGCAAGTACCACAAAAAGGGGTATTATGTGGGGGGTGAAAAAACTACCTGTAGTTTTTCCTGAATCAGAGGAATTAAATGATGTATGTGATGAAGCGTGGGTTAACCCAGATAGAAAAGTGCTAATTTCAAAAAAGTTATTAGCATTATACCCTTTCCCGCCAGAGGTTAGGGCGCGCTGGGAAACACCCCCTAGGGTGGATAAGGCGCTCACACGCTTATCAAAACAAGTGGCGTTACCGTCTCCTGATACGGCCGCCCTCAGGGATCCAGCTGATAGGAGACTGGAAACTACCCTAAAAAGTATATACACACATACTGGTGTTATACTGCGACCAGCCATCGCCTCAGCCTGGATGTGCAGTGCTGGGGTCGTCTGGTTGGATTCCCTGACTGAAAATATTGATACCCTGGATAGGGACAGTATTTTATTGACTATAGAGCAATTAAAGGATGCTTTCCTTTATATGCGAGATGCTCAGAGAGATATTTGCACTCTGGCATCGAGAGTAAATGCGATGTCCATATCTGCCAGAAGGAGTTTATGGACGCGACAGTGGTCAGGTGATGCGGATTCCAAACGACATATGGAAGTATTGCCGTATAAAGGGGAGGAATTATTTGGCGTCGGTCTATCGGATCTGGTGGCCACGGCAACTGCCGGAAAATCCACCTTTTTACCTCAGACCCCCTCCCAACAGAAAAAGACACCGTCTTTTCAGCCGCAGTCCTTTCGGTCCTATAAGAACAAGCGGACAAAAGGACAGTCATATCTGCCTCGGGGCAGAGGAAGGGGTAAGAGAGGGCAGCAAGCAGCCCCTGCCCAGGAACAGAAGCCCTCCCAGGGTTCTGCAAAGCCCTCAGCATGACGCTGGGGCCTTACAAGCGGACTCAGGGGCGGTGGGGGGTCGACTCAAGAATTTCAGCGCACAGTGGGCTTGCTCACAGGTGGACCCCTGGATTCTGCAGGTAGTATCTCAGGGTTACAGGTTGGAATTCGAGAAGTCTCCCCCTCGCCGGTTCCTAAAGTCTGCTTTGCCAACGTCTCCCTCAGACAGGGCGACGGTATTGGAAGCCATTCACAAGCTGTTTTCTCAGCAGGTGATAGTCAAGGTACCCCTCCTACAACAGGAAAAGGGGTATTACTCCACGCTATTTGTGGTACCGAAGCCGGACAGCTCGGTAAGACCTATTCTAAATCTGAAATCTTTGAACCTGTACATACAAAAATTCAAGTTCAAGATGGAGTCACTCAGAGCAGTGATAGCGAATCTGGAAGAAGGGGACTTTATGGAGTCCCTGGACATAAAGGATGCTTACCTGCATGTCCCAATTTGCCCTTCACATCAAGGGTACCTCAGGTTCGTGGTGCAAAACTGTCATTATCAGTTTCAGACGCTGCCGTTTGGATTGTCCACGGCACCTCGGGTCTTTACCAAGGTAATGGCCGAAATGATGATTCTTCTGCGAAGAAGAGGCGTATTAATTATCCCTTACTTGGACGATCTCCTGATAAGGGCAAGGTCCAGAGAACAGCTGGAGGACGGAGTAGCACTAACCCAACTAGTGCTGCAACAACACGGGTGGATTCTGAATTTTCCAAAATCTCAGTTGACCCCGACGACACGTCTGCTGTTCCTGGGAATGATTCTGGACACGGTTCAGAAAAAGGTGTTTCTTCCGGAGGAGAAAGCCAGGGAGTTATCCGAACTTGTCAGGAACCTCCTAAAACCAGGGAAAGTGTCTGTGCATCAATGCACAAGAGTCCTGGGAAAGATGGTGGCTTCTTACGAAGCGATTCCACTCGGCAGATTCCACGCACGAACTTTTCAGTGAGATCTGCTGGACAAATGGTCCGGATCACATCTGCAGATGCATCAGCGGATAACCTTATCGCCACGGACAAGGGTGTCTCTTCTGTGGTGGTTGCAGAGTGCTCATCTGTTAGAGGGCCGCAGATTCGGCATACAGGACTGGGTCCTGGTGACCACGGATGCCAGTCTGAGAGGCTGGGGAGCGGTCACACAGGGAAGAAACTTCCAGGGAGTATGGTCAAGCCTGGAGATGTCTCTTCACATAAATATACTGGAGCTAAGAGCGATTTACAATGCTCTAAGTCTGGCAAAACCCCTGCTTCAGGGTCAGCCGGTGTTGATCCAGTCGGACAACATCACGGCAGTCGCCCACGTAAACAGACAGGGCGGCACAAGAAGCAGGACAGCAATGGCAGAAGCTGCAAAGATTCTTCGCTGGGCGGAAGATCATGTGATAGCACTGTCAGCAGTATTCATTCCGGGAGTAGACAACTGGGAAGCAGACTTCCTCAGCAGACACGATCTACACCCGAGAGAGTGGGGACTTCATCCAGAAGTCTTCCACATGATTGTGAACCGTTGGGAAAAACCAATGGTGGATATGATGGCGTCCCGCCTCAACAAAAAACTGGACAGGTATTGCGCCAGGTCAAGAGACCCTCAGGCAATAGCTGTGGACGCTCTGGTAACACCGTGGGTGTTCCAGTCAGTGTATGTGTTCCCTCCTCTGCCTCTCATACCAAAAGTACTGAGAATTATACGGCAAAAGGGAGTAAGAACGATACTAGTGGCTCCGGATTGGCCAAGAAGAACTTGGTACCCGGAACTTCAAGAGATGCTCACGGAGGATCCGTGGCCTCTACCTCTAAGACGGGACCTGCTTCAGCAGGGACCGTGTCTATTCCAAGACTTACCGCGGCTGCGTTTGACGGCATGGCGGTTGAACGCCGAATTCTAAGGGAAAAAGGCATTCCGGAAGAGGTCATTCCTACACTGGTAAAAGCCAGGAAGGAGGTGACTGCACAACATTATCACCGCATTTGGAGAAAATATGTTGCGTGGTGTGAGGCCAGGAAGGCCCCCACGGAGGAATTTCAACTGGGTCGATTCCTACATTTCCTGCAAACAGGATTGTCTATGGGCCTCAAATTGGGGTCCATTAAGGTTCAAATTTCGGCCCTGTCGATTTTCTTCCAGAAAGAATTGGCTTCAGTTCCTGAAGTCCAGACTTTTGTAAAAGGAGTACTACATATACAGCCCCCGGTTGTGCCCCCAGTGGCACCGTGGGATCTTAATGTAGTCTTGGATTTTCTCAAATCCCATTGGTTTGAGCCGCTCAAATCGGTGGACTTGAAGTATCTTACATGGAAAGTAACCATACTACTGGCCCTGGCTTCAGCCAGGAGAGTATCAGAATTGGCGGCTTTATCATATAAGAGCCCATATCTGATTTTCCATACGGACAGGGCAGAACTGCGGACGCGTCCTCATTTTCTGCCTAAGGTGGTGTCAGCGTTTCACCTGAACCAGCCTATTGTGGTGCCTGCGGCTACTAACGATTTGGAGGATTCCAAGTTGTTGGACGTGGTCCGGGCATTGAAAATATATATTTCAAGAACGGCGGGAGTCAGAAAGTCTGACTCACTGTTTATATTGTATGCACCCAACAAGATGGGTGCTCCTGCTTCTAAGCAGACGATTGCTCGTTGGATTTGTAGCACAATTCAACTTGCACATTCTGTGGCAGGCTTGCCACAACCTAAATCTGTCAAAGCCCATTCCACAAGGAAAGTGGGCTCATCCTGGGCGGCTGCCCGGGGGGTCTCGGCATTACAACTCTGCCGAGCTGCTACTTGGTCAGGGGCAAACACGTTTGCAAAATTCTACAAATTTGATACCCTGGCTGAGGAGGACCTTGAGTTCTCTCATTCGGTGCTGCAGAGTCATCCGCACTCTCCCGCCCGTTTGGGAGCTTTGGTATAATCCCCATGGTCCTGACGGAGTCCCCAGCATCCACTTAGGACGTTAGAGAAAATAAGAATTTACTTACCGATAATTCTATTTCTCGTAGTCCGTAGTGGATGCTGGGCGCCCATCCCAAGTGCGGATTGTCTGCAATACTTGTACATAGTTATTGTTACAAACAAATTCGGGTTGTTATTGTTGTGAGCCGTCTGTTCAGAGGCTCCTACGTTTGTCATACTGTTAACTGGGTTCAGATCACAAGTTATACGGTGTGATTGGTGTGGCTGGTATGAGTCTTACCCGGGATTCAATATCCTTCCTTATTGTGTACGCTCGTCCGGGCACAGTATCCTAACTGAGGCTTGGAGGAGGGTCATAGGGGGAGGAGCCAGTACACACCACCTAATCCTAAAGCTTTATTTTTGTGCCCTGTCTCCTGCGGAGCCGCTATTCCCCATGGTCCTGACGGAGTCCCCAGCATCCACTACGGACTACGAGAAATAGAATTATCGGTAAGTAAATTCTTATTTTTACACATTACAGCAGACTGCGTCCCCATTTTACACATTACGGCAGCCAGCGTCCCCCTTTTTACACATTACGGCAGTGTCCCCTTTTTACACATTACGCCAGCCAGCGCCCCCCCCCCATTTTACACATTACAGCAGACAGCACTTCCTACCCCCCCCCCCCATTTTGAACAACAGCTCTGCACATCAGCACATGATTTCTAAATATCCCCCCCACTATGTGCTATGTACTATGGCCCTCATTCCGAGTTGTTCGCTCGTTATTTTCCTTCGCATCGGTGCGATTTTCCGCTTACTGCGCATGCGCAATGTTCGCACTACGGCTGCGCCAAGTAAATTTGCTAAGAAGTTTGGTATTTTCTCACGGCATTACGAGGTTTTTTCTTCGTTCTGCTGATCGTAGTGTGATTGACAGGAAGTGGGTGTTTCTGGGCGGAAACTGGACGTTTTATGGGAGTGTCTGGGAAAAACGTGGCAGTGGCTGGAGAAACGGGGGAGTGTCTGGGTGAACGCTGGGTGTGTTTGTGACGTTAAACCAGGAACGACAAGCACTGAACTGATTGCACTGGAAGAGTAAGTCTCGAGCTACTCAGAAACTGCAAAGAAAAATCTTTTCGCAATATTGCGAATACTTCGTTCGCAATTCTGCTAAGCTAAGATTCACTTCCAGAGGGCGGCGGCTTAGCGTGTGCACTGCTGCGAAAAGCGGCTAGCAAGCGAACAACTCGAAATGAGGGCCTATGTGCACTGCTGGCATTTGGAGCACGGGCTGAGAGCAGGTTGAGGAGAGGAGGGCTGGGGATGGGAAGGGCGCATATTTTGCCATCCCTGGTAGCCCCCGACAGTATGTGCGCCGCTGCTACCCCCTGTGACCTGACAGTATGTGCGCCGCTGCTCCTTCTCCCCCCCCACTGACAGAACAGCACCTTCTCCCCCCCCCCACAGACAGAACAGCACCTTCTCTCCCTCCCCACTGACAGAACAGCACCTTCTCTCACCCCCCCACTGACAGAACAGCAGATTCTCTCCCCCCCCCCCCACTGACAGAACAGCACCTTCTCTCCCCCCACTGACAGAACAGCACCTCCCCCCCCCCCCACTGACAGAACAGCACCTTCTCTCCCCCCCACTGACAGTACAGCACCTTCCCCCCCCCCACTGACAGAACAGCACCTTCTCCCCCCCCCCCCACTGACAGAACAGCACCTTCTCTCTCCACCCCCCCACTGACAGAACAGCACCTTCTCCCCCCATTGATCATGCTCTCCCATAACAGCAAGCAGCACCCCTCCCCCCCCCCCCTCACAGGACGTCAGCCAGAGGAGCTGCTACCCTGAGCTCCGGTCCACTGTAACACAATGGGGCAGATTTATTAACCTGGAGAAGGCATAAGGAAGTGATAAACCAGTGATATGACCAAGGTGATAAAGGCACCAGCCAATCAGATCCTAACCGTTAATTTACATATTAGAGCTGATTGGCTGGTGCCTTTATCACCTTGCACATATCACTGGTTTATCACTTCCCTATGCCTTCTCCAGGTTAATACATCTGCCCCTATGTGCGCAGCGCCGTTCCCCCCCCCCCCCCCCACCACCACTTCCCCGGCCGGACCCTACAGAGTGGCCACTCCTCCACTTCAGAGCGGCCCCATTACTCCCCCTCCGTCGGGCATTCCTCCGGCCCCCCAGTCCAGTCACACTCCTCCCCGGGCCGGACACTATGTAGCGGCCATTCCTCCCCTCCGCAGACATTACAGATCGGCTACTTTTTAACTTCAGTCAGGCACGCCACTTCCTTCTACTTCAGCCTCCGCGCACAGGTACCAAAATGGGTGGCGGGGAGTGGCTAAAGATCGCTATCGCTGGGTAAAATCGCTGGGGAGAAAACACATAGCGATTTTAACTAACTTTTGCAGCGAGCTAGTCAAAATTGACTTGCCTGCACAGTCTTTTTTTCCCAGCGATAGCGATCTGGCGGGGACGCGCATCGCTATCGCTGCCTGTGTACACACGGAGCGATATGCACTAACTTTCTGAGCGATTTTGACTATATAGTCAAAATCGCTCAGTTATATCGCTCCGTGTGTACACACCTTAAGTACAGTAGTAGAGACACCAAATATGACAGTGGAGTGTATTGAGGAAGTACCTGCAGCCCACCCGGAAGCCAGGATATGCTGTGCTCTGTACAGGCTTACGTCTTCTAGTGGTCTGCTGCAGAATGTCAGTACTGTACACTAGAGATGAGCGGGTTCGGTTTCTCTGAATCCGAACCCGCACGAACTTCATGTTTTTTTTCACGGGTCCGAGCGACTCGGATCTTCCCGCCTTGCTCGGTTAACCCGAGCGCGCCCGAACGTCATCATGACGCTGTCGGATTCTCGCGAGACTCGGATTCTATATAAGGAGCCGCGCGTCGCCGCCATTTTCACACGTGCATTGAGATTGATAGGGAGAGGACGTGGCTGGCGTCCTCTCCATTTAGATTAGGAGAGAGAGTGAGAGATTGACCTGAGGCTGATACTGTAGAAGAGAGTGCAGAGTTTAGTGACTGACCACAGTGACCACCAGCAGTGCAGTTGTTTTATTTAATATATCCGTTCTCTGCCTGAAAAAAACGGTACACACAGTGACTCAGTCACATACCATATCTGTGTGCACTGCTCAGCCCAGTGTGCTGCATGCCTGCATCATCTATGTATATATTATATATCTGACTGTGCTCAGCTCACACAGCTTATAATTGTGGGGGAGACTGGGGAGCACTGCAGTGCCAGTTATAGGTTATAGCAGGAGCCAGGAGTACAAGACAGTCACATACCATATCTGTGTGCACTGCTCAGCCCAGTGTGCTGCATCATCTATGTATATATATTATATATCTGACTGTGCTCAGCTCACACAGCTTATAATTGTGGGGGAGACTGGGGAGCACTGCAGTGCCAGTTATAGGTTATAGCAGGAGCCAGGAGTACATATTATATTAAAATTAAACAGTGCACACTTTTGCTGCAGGAGTGCCACTGCCAGTGTGACTGACCAGTGACCTGACCACACTGACCACCAGTATAGTTAGTAGTATACTATATTGTGATTGCCTGAAAAAGTTAAACACTCGTCGTGTGACTTCACTTGTGTGGTGTTTTTTTTTTTATTCTATAAAAAACTCATTCTGCTGACAGACAGTGTCCAGCAGGTCCGTCATTATATAATATATATACCTGTCCGGCTGCAGTAGTGATATATATATATTTTTTATATCATTATTTATCATCCAGTCGCAGCAGACACAGTACGGTAGTTCACGGCTGTAGCTACCTCTGTGTCGGCACTCGGCAGTCCATCCATAATTGTATACCACCTACCCGTGGTTTTTTTTTCTTTCTTCTTTATACATACATACTACTACATCTCTTTATCAACCAGTCTATATTAGCAGCAGACACAGTACAGTACGGTAGTTCACGGCTGTGGCTACCTCTGTGTCGGCACTCGGCAGTCCGTCCATAATTGTATACCACCTAACCGTGGTTTTTTTTTCTTTCTTCTTTATACATACATACTACGACATCTCTTTATCAACCAGTCTATATTAGCAGCAGACACAGTACAGTACGGTAGTTCACGGCTGTGGCTACCTCTGTGTCGGCACTCGGCAGTCCGTCCATAATTGTATACCACCTAACCGTGGTTTTTTTTTCTTTCTTCTTCATACATACATACTACGACATCTCTTTATCAACCAGTCTATATTAGCAGCAGACACAGTACAGTACGGTAGTTCACGGCTGTGGCTACCTCTGTGTCGGCACTCGGCAGTCCGTCCATAATTGTATACCACCTAACCGTGGTTTTTTTTTCTTTCTTCTTCATACATACATACTACGACAACTCTTTATCAACCAGTCTATATTAGCAGCAGACACAGTACAGTACGGTAGTTCACGGCTGTGGCTACCTCTGTGTCGGCACTCGGCAGTCCGTCCATAATTGTATACCACCTACCCGTGTTTTTTTTTTCTTTCTTCTTTATACATACATACTACTACATCTCTTTATCAACCAGTCTATATTAGCAGCAGACACAGTACAGTACGGTAGTTCACGGCTGTGGCTACCTCTGTGTCGGCACTCGGCAGTCCGTCCATAATTGTATACCACCTAACCGTGGTTTTTTTTTCTTTCTTCTTCATACATACATACTACGACATCTCTTTATCAACCAGTCTATATTAGCAGCAGACACAGTACAGTACGGTAGTTCACGGCTGTGGCTACCTCTGTGTCGGCACTCGGCAGTCCGTCCATAATTGTATACCACCTAACCGTGGTTTTTTTTCTTTCTTCTTCATACATACATACTACGACATCTCTTTATCAACCAGTCTATATTAGCAGCAGACACAGTACGGTAGTTCACGGCTGTAGCTACCTCTGTGTCGGCACTCGGCAGTCCGTCCATAATTGTATACTAGTATCCATCCATCTCCATTGTTTACCTGAGGTGCCTTTTAGTTGTGCCTATTAAAATATGGAGAACAAAAATGTTGAGGTTCCAAAATTAGGGAAAGATCAAGATCCACTTCCACCTCGTGCTGAAGCTGCTGCCACTAGTCATGGCCGAGACGATGAAATGCCAGCAACGTCGTCTGCCAAGGCCGATGCCCAATGTCATAGTACAGAGCATGTCAAATCCAAAACACCAAATATCAGTAAAAAAAGGACTCCAAAACCTAAAATAAAATTGTCGGAGGAGAAGCGTAAACTTGCCAATATGCCATTTACCACACGGAGTGGCAAGGAACGGCTGAGGCCCTGGCCTATGTTCATGGCTAGTGGTTCAGCTTCACATGAGGATGGAGGCACTCAGCCTCTCGCTAGAAAAATGAAAAGACTCAAGCTGGCAAAAGCAGTAGCACCGCAAAGAACTGTGCGTTCTTCGAAATCCCAAATCCACAAGGAGAGTCCAATTGTGTCGGTTGCGATGCCTGACCTTCCCAACACTGGACGTGAAGAGCATGCGCCTTCCACCATTTGCACGCCCCCTGCAAGTGCTGGAAGGAGCACCCGCAGTCCAGTTCCTGATAGTCAGATTGAAGATGTCAGTGTTGAAGTACACCAGGATGAGGAGGATATGGGTGTTGCTGGCGCTGGGTAGGAAATTGACCAGGAGGATTCTGATGGTGAGGTGGTTTGTTTAAGTCAGGCACCCGGGGAGACACCTGTTGTCCGTGGGAGGAATATGGCCGTTGACATGCCTGGTGAAAATACCAAAAAAATCAGCTCTTCGGTGTGGAACTATTTCAACAGAAATGCGGACAACAGGTGTCAAGCCATGTGTTCCCTTTGTCAAGCTGTAATAAGTAGGGGTAAGGACGTTAACCACCTCGGAACATCCTCCCTTATACGTCACCTGCAGCGCATTCATAATAAGTCAGTGACAAGTTCAAAAACTTTGGGTGACAGCGGAAGCAGTCCACTGACCAGTAAATCCCTTCCTCTTGTAACCAAGCTCACGCAAACCACCCCACCAACTCCCTCAGTGTCAATTTCCTCCTTCCCCAGGAATGCCAATAGTCCTGCAGGCAATGTCACTGGCAATTCTGACGAGTCCTCTCCTGCCTGGGATTCCTCCGATGCATCCTTGCGTGTAACGCCTACTGCTGCTGGCGCTGCTGTTGTTGCTGCTGGGAGTCGATGGTCATCCCAGAGGGGAAGTCGTAAGCCCACTTGTACTACTTCCAGTAAGCAATTGACTGTTCAACAGTCCTTTGCGAGGAAGATGAAATATCACAGCAGTCATCCTGCTGCAAAGCGGATAACTGAGGCCTTGACAACTATGTTGGTGTTAGACGTGCGTCCGGTATCCGCCGTTAGTACACAGGGAACTAGACAATTTATTGAGGCAGTGTGCCCCCGTTACCAAATACCATCTAGGTTCCACTTCTCTAGGCAGGCGATACCGAGAATGTACACGGACGTCAGAAAAAGACTCACCAGTGTCCTAAAAAATGCAGTTGTACCCAATGTCCACTTAACCACGGACATGTGGACAAGTGGAGCAGGGCAGGGTCAGGACTATATGACTGTGACAGCCCACTGGGTAGATGTATGGACTCCCGCCGCAAGAACAGCAGCGGCGGCACCAGTAGCAGCATCTCGCAAACGCCAACTCTTTCCTAGGCAGGCTACGCTTTGTATCACCGCTTTCCAGAATACGCACACAGCTGAAAACCTCTTACGGCAACTGAGGAAGATCATCGCGGAATGGCTTACCCCAATTGGACTCTCCTGTGGATTTGTGGCATCGGACAACGCCAGCAATATTGTGTGTGCATTAAATATGGGCAAATTCCAGCACGTCCCATGTTTTGCACATACCTTGAATTTGGTGGTGCAGAATTATTTAAAAAACGACAGGGGCGTGCAAGAGATGCTGTCGGTGGCCAGAAAAATTGCGGGACACTTTCGGCGTACAGGCACCACGTACAGAAGACTGGAGCACCACCAAAAACTACTGAACCTGCCCTGCCATCATCTGAAGCAAGAAGTGGTAACGAGGTGGAATTCAACCCTCTATATGCTTCAGAGGTTGGAGGAGCAGCAAAAGGCCATTCAAGCCTAAACAATTGAGCACGATATAGGAGGTGGAATGCACCTGTCTCAAGCGCAGTGGAGAATGATTTCAACGTTGTGCAAGGTTCTGATGCCCTTTGAACTTGCCACACGTGAAGTCAGTTCAGACACTGCCAGCCTGAGTCAGGTCATTCCCCTCATCAGGCTTTTGCAGAAGAAGCTGGAGACATTGAAGGAGGAGCTAACACGGAGCGATTCCGCTAGGCATGTGGGACTTGTGGATGGAGCCCTTAATTCGCTTAACAAGGATTCACGGGTGGTCAATCTGTTGAAATCAGAGCACTACATTTTGGCCACCGTGCTCGATCCTAGATTTAAAGCCTACCTTGGATCTCTCTTTCCGGCAGACACAAGTCTGCTGGGGTTGAAAGACCTGCTGGTGAGAAAATTGTCAAGTCAAGCGGAACGCGACCTGTCAACATCTCCTCCTTCACATTCTCCCGCAACTGGGGGTGCGAGGAAAAGGCTCAGAATTCCGAGCCCACCCGCTGGCGGTGATGCAGGGCAGTCTGGAGCGACTGCTGATGCTGACATCTGGTCCGGACTGAAGGACCTGACAACGATTACGGACATGTCGTCTACTGTCACTGCATATGATTCTCTCACCATTGAAAGAATGGTGGAGGATTATATGAGTGACCGCATCCAAGTAGGCACGTCACACAGTCCATACTTATACTGGCAGGAAAAAGAGGCAATTTGGAGGCCATTGCACAAACTGGCTTTATTCTACCTAAGTTGCCCTCCCACAAGTGTGTACTCCGAAAGAGTGTTTAGTGCCGCCGCTCACCTTGTCAGCAATCGGCGTACGAGGTTACATCCAGAAAATGTGGAGAAGATGATGTTCATTAAAATGAATTATAATCAATTCCTCCGCGGAGACATTGACCAGCAGCAATTGCCTCCACAAAGTACACAGGGAGCTGAGATGGTGGATTCCAGTGGGGACGAATTGATAATCTGTGAGGAGGGGGATGTACACGGTGATATATCGGAGGGTGATGATGAGGTGGACATCTTGCCTCTGTAGAGCCAGTTTGTGCAAGGAGAGATTAATTGCTTCTTTTTTGGGGGGGTCCAAACCAACCCGTCATATCAGTCACAGTCGTGTGGCAGACCCTGTCACTGAAATGATGGGTTGGTTAAAGTGTGCATGTCCTGTTTTGTTTATACAACATAAGGGTGGGTGGGAGGGCCCAAGGACAATTCCATCTTGCACCTCTTTTTTCTTTTATTTTTCTTTGCGTCATGTGCTGTTTGGGGAGGGTTTTTTGGAAGGGACATCCTGCGTGACACTGAAGTGCCACTCCTAAATGGGCCCGGTGTTTGTGTCGGCCACTAGGGTCGCTAATCTTACTCACACAGTCAGCTACCTCATTGCGCCTCTTTTTTTCTTTGCGTCATGTGCTGATTGGGGAGGGTTTTTTGGAAGGGACATCCTGCGTGACACTGCAGTGCCACTCCTAAATGGGCCCGGTGTTTGTGTCGGCCACTAGGGTCGCTAATCTTACTCACACAGTCAGCTACCTCATTGCGCCTCTTTTTTTCTTTGCGTCATGTGCTGATTGGGGAGAGTTTTTTGGAAGGGACATCCTGCGTGACACTGCAGTGCCACTCCTAAATGGGCCCGGTGTTTGTGTCGGCCACTAGGGTCGCTAATCTTACTCACACAGTCAGCTACCTCATTGCGCCTCTTTTTTTCTTTGCGTCATGTGCTGATTGGGGAGGGTTTTTTGGAAGGGACATCCTGCGTGACACTGCAGTGCCACTCCTAAATGGGCCCGGTGTTTGTGTCGGCCACTAGGGTCGCTAATCTTACTCACACAGTCAGCTACCTCATTGCGCCTCTTTTTTTCTTTGCGTCATGTGCTGATTGGGGAGGGTTTTTTGGAAGGGACATCCTGCGTGACACTGCAGTGCCACTCCTAAATGGGCCCGGTGTTTGTGTCGGCCACTAGGGTCGCTTATCTTACACAGTCAGCTACCTCATTGCGCCTCTTTTTTTCTTTGCGTCATGTGCTGATTGGGGAGGGTTTTTTGGAAGGGACATCCTGCGTGACACTGCAGTGCCACTCCTAGATGGGCCAGGTGTTTGTGTCGGCCACTAGTGTCGCTTAGCTTAGTCATCCAGCGACCTTGGTGCAAATTTTAGGACTAAAAATAATATTGTGAGGTGTGAGGTATTCAGAATAGACTGAAAATGAGTGGAAATTATGGTTTTTGAGGTTAATAATAATATGGGATCAAAATGACCCCCAAATTCTATGATTTAAGCTGTTTTTTAGTGTTTTTTTTAAAAAACACCCGAATCCAAAACACACCCGAATCCGACAAAAAAAATTCGGTGAGGTTTTGCCAAAACGCGGTCGAACCCAAAACACGGCCGCGGAACCGAACCCAAAACCAAAACACAAAACCCGAAAAATTTCAGGCGCTCATCTCTGCTGTACACCATTCTTTACTAATTTCTAGAACCCAATTTTAAGAGGAATCCCCTGAACACTCCTCCTGCATCCCTCCAACTACATAGCAAAGTGGGCAGTATGAGGAGAATAATACCTGAAATCACAGTACTTGAAGAGGGGTGCGAGCAGAGTGATGTGATTCTTTGCTAATTGCATCATTCTGGCCCACCCCTTATTCATATATGCATGATTAACAGTATTTTGCAATGAGGGAACGGGGCCTAATGATGCGAGTAGCCGAGCCATGCCCCCATGTATCTCCTCTCCGAGCTTTTCCTGGGGAAGAGATCTTTAAAGTATGCAGTACAGCTTATAGGCATGCGCACGGGGGTGCCTGGTGAGCACAGGCATCCCCTAATGTCCGGCACCCCCCAGCACGTCATGCCTGCGATGCGATCATCGCTGTCTTTGTGCTGCTGTAATAGCAATACTACTACAGCAGCACACAGACAGCGATGATCGGATCACCTGCTGTGCATCGCTGCCTGGGCTGTTAGTTACACCTCCTCCCGCTGCGCCAGTCAGACTCACAGACTGTGGGTGGCTGGTCGCACAGCCCACCTGCCATCATGCTCCGATGTCACACCGTGCTGCCTCCCTCTCTTCCTCCCCGCCCGCCCTACACTGTCCTCCTGCCCACTGGCACGCTCTCAGTCTCTCCACTCTGTGTGTGACCTGCCCTGCCATTGCTGACACACCCCAGGAGCCTAGGAGTCTGAGCCGCTGCTGGAGCAGGTGGGAGGGGAAAAAAAAAAGAAAAGAAACGGTTAGTTCCTTATGAATAAATATATATATATATATATATATATATATTAGCTGAGCCAAGCATTCAGTATGCAGCGGTATGGCATAGCGGCAGTTCGCTTCCACTGAACTGGAAGTGTTTTTTTTTAATTGGATGAAAAAGAGTGCAGCAGGAAGTGGGGGAAGTAGCCAGCTTGATGCATTTACAGGATGCTGCTCCCGTACCTGCCCAGTGCCCACCGAGGGTGCACCCGGCTCTCCTTCCCTGCCACCGCTGGAGCGCCGTAGGGCACCCATGTGGGGTGTGCCCGGCTCTTGTCCCTGTTTTGGTTCTAATTCCCTGCTCGTGTTTTGGTTTTGGCTTGGTTTTGCCAAAACCACCCTTTCGTGTTTTGGTTTTAGATCTGGATGATTTTTGAAAAAGACATAAAAACAGCTACAATCACAGAATTTGGGGGTCATTTTGATCCTACGGTATTATTAACCTCAATAACATTCATTTCCAGTCTATTCTGAACACCTCACAATATTGTTTTTAGGCCTAAAAGTTGCACCGAGGTGGCTGTATGACTAAGCTAAGCGACAGAAGTGTGCGGCACAAACACCTGGACCATCTAGGAGTGGCACTGCAGTGGCAGACAGGATGGCAGATTTAAAAAATAGGCCCCAAACAGCACATGATGCAAAGAAGAAAAAGAGGTGCAATGAGGTAGCTGGATGACCAAGTTAAGCGACACAAGTGTGTGACACAAACACCTGGCCCATCTAGGAGTGGCACTGCAGTTGCAGACAGGATGGCACTTTAAAAAACTAGGCCCCAAACAGCACATCATGCAAAGACGAAAAAGAGGTGCATTGAGGTAGCTGTATGACTAAGATAAGCGACTCAAGTGTGCGGCACAAACAACATGGAACGTGCTGGAATTTGTCCAGATGTAATAGACGCACAATATTGGTGGCACAGGATAGCATACCCCTAAACCAAACACACACACGGCAAAACCTGTAAAATTAATTTGGATAATAATAACCCTTTTATTTGAAGCCATTATAATAATATGCAGCACAGGCGAGCATACCCCTATACCACACAGGGCAAACCCTGTAAAAATTATTTGGATTAAATATTAATAACCCCTTTATTTGGAGTAAATAATATACAGCACAGGACAGAACCACTGAACTTATATGGCAGCACCACTGGACTGGATTTATACGGAATTATATGGATTTATATGGAATTATACGGCAGGATCACTGGAATTATACGGCAGGATCACTGGATTTATACGCCAGTACCACTGTAATTATACAGCAGGATCACTGGACTTATACGCCAGTACCACTGTAATTATACGGCAGGATCACTGGACATATACGGCAGTGCCACTGGAATTATAAGGCAGGATCACTGGAATTATACGGCAGGATCACTGATTTATACGGCAGTACCACTGGACATATACAGCAGTACCGCTGGACATATATGGCAGTATCAATGGACATATACGGCAGGATCACTGGACATACTGTATACGGCAGGATCACTGGACATATACGGCAGTATCAATGAACACATACAGCAGGATCAATGGACACATACAGCAGGATCAATGGACACATACAGCAGGATCAATGGACACATACAGCAGGATCAATGGACATATACGGCGGGATCACTGAACATATACGGCAGGATCACTGGAATTATACGGCAGGATCAATGGATTTATACGGCAGTACCGCTGGACATATACGGCAGCACAGGGACACCACCACTGGACTGATGCAGGATCACACAGCACCACTGCAATGGACTAGACTTATACAGCAGCACTGGACATATGGCAGCAGAGTATACCACTGTGACTGGTCACTGGACTGACTGATACACAGGACACTACCACTGGTCTGATGCAGGACAACACAGCAACACTGTAAGGGACTTGTTATTATACAGCAGCACTGGACATATGGCAGCAAAGGACACCACTACTGTGACTGGACTGATGCAGCACAATACAAAATACACCACCACTGCACTGATACAGCACAACAGAGCACCCTATAAAGCAGATGCAGCACAAGACACGGACACTGAGAGAACGGAGACACGTCCTCTCTCTACACTCTCCAATGCTGGAGTGAAAATGGCGGCGACGCGCAGCTCCTTATATGGAATCCAAACCCCGCGAGAATCCGACAGCGGGATGATTACGTTTTGCCTCGTTCTGGTTTCCAAGTCAGGCGGGAAAACCTGATCCTGACTCGGATCCGGGATCAGAGCGTTTAGTCCGGTAGGGTCTGGTTCTCTGAGAACCGAACCTGCTCATCTCTAATATGGATTGGAGTGTCCTGCTAAGATGAGGTGGACAAGTATATAACCTGCATACAGATTACAAGAACTTTGAGTGCCGCAGCCTTTCACTGACTATCTATATTACTGAAGCTCAGGAGGTGGTGCTAAACATGCCCATTAGGCAGTACTAGGCACGCTCGGTAGGCGGTGCTAGACACGCCACTCCAGTCGTGCACCCCCTAATAAAATGTGCTGCGCACACATATGGTACAGCTCCTTTACTTATTCAGACGCCCTCTGCAGCAGCTACTTATTTGATCCCAATCAAGCTCAGCAGCAGCAGAGTCTGGATTGTGACACTCTTCTTGCCCAGCTGTACACTATCAGCGAGTCTGAATCTGACTATGTGAGGCCTATGCGGTGTGTAATTTACTGATACAATATTAGTCCTACAGAAGGGATGGCCATTGACCATCGTGGTTAACAATAGATGTCCAATTGTTCTACCATTGATGGTGGAGATCCAATGCTTGTTAAGAGGTCCGATGGTATAATTGATGAGCGACTGTTTGTGCGCCTTTGTTTGCAAGCGGCAGATCAGAGACACCGTTAGTGGGCGTCTCTGTACAAATCCCTGTGTCAGTGTCATTGGCATATTTTTCTAGATCCACTGCGTGCAAATGCTTAGCTGTTAATGCACTGCGTCCACCTCTAAATCAAGCCCATAGTGCCGCCAGTCTCAATCTTCTAGTCCATGGATATCTGCCGCCACATTGCTGGGCATCAGGTCCAGGTAAGAAGGATGAACAGAACATGTCATAGTGGTCTGACCCAGGGCACACATGCATAACCTTCCCGCCCGCCAAGTCACCTGGCTCAGTCCACCCTTGAAGCTAATCATAAAAGAAAAGCATTAAATTAGAAATTAGAGCTAGTCTCAGCCAAAAAATGATTATCTGCTGACATCTAGTGGTGAGAGCCTTTCTTTTTTATTAGAGCTATTATTTGATTAATTAGTCAGGTATGAGGAGTTCTCTAATGACTTTGCAATATATATAATACCATAAAAAATTTAATTCAGTAAAATGTTTAATTAAGATGTAGTTTTACTAAAGGGCAGCTTTGTAAAAACACATGGTTATTCTGTAGTCTTATTGTGCAGTTTACACACACCATGCAATGTACTAAAGGCAAAATTGAGCTTACAGCTTCATGATTTAAACCAGCATGTATTAGGCCACATGAAAAAAACACCATTTTTATACATAAAAAGCAAAAACATGTGAGCTTAAAACACGTTATCTGAGCTAGCTTTCCTGACAGAAAGTGTAAAAATAAATGTTGGGGAAAAAAACATCTCTTACACTCAGCATCAGGTCAGACCTCCTGTGAGGAAGGTACTGAAAAAATAATCAGGCGTCTGAACCTAGACAGCATGCAAAAGATTACTCTACAAGTGTTGGCATGCTTATACATAAAAATCAATTGCCCTGATATAACTTCAACATGTAATGCCTATATATATATATATCTATATATCTATATCATATCAGTGATGTGATATGAGGCATAGCTTTTCCTGTCATACTAACGTATACATGAGAGTTTTGACTATTTAAAGTATATTGGAAATACCTTCTTTGTATTCTAATCATTTTTATAGTCAAAACTCTGGAGTAAAATGTCTATGGCCTCACCTGCCTATTTGTTCTGCATATCTCCATCTCAAATTTCCAGCACTAAATACTGCTGCACCTGTGTATAATGTCCACATGCAACCTTGGGGTCATATAGTGGGGTAAATTTACTAAGATTCGTATTTTCCCGTTTCAGGTCAAAGTTCAATCACGAATGACATCGAAAGTGTAAAACTGCAACTTTTTGAATTGATTACGACTAATTTACTAAGCTGTCGTATTCGGGTTTTTCTTTTGTTCCGATGTCGATGTCATTCGTGTTTTTTTTTCTATTTTTACGGCAGTGATTAGCAAAACACTGCCGACTTTTTTTACAATCAATCTCGGCCGGATCTGTGTGATCCGTGCTGGGGTTTATTTATTTTTTTTTTTTTAATTAAACACTGTAAAATAATAAAAAAAAATGCGTGGGGTCCCCCCTCCTAAGCATAACCAGCCTCGGGCTCTTTGAGCCGATCCTGGTTGCAAAAATATGGGGGGAAAAATGACAGGGGTTCCCCCATATTTAAGCAACCAGCATCGGGCTCTGCGCCTGGTCCTGGTCCCAAAAATACGGGGGACAAAAAGAGTAGGGGTCCCCCGTATTTTTAAAACCAGCACCGGGCTCCACTAGCTGGACAGATAATGCCACAGCCGGGGGTCACTTTTATATAGTGCCCTGCGGCCGTGGCATCAAAAATCCAACTAGTCACCCCTGGCCGGGGTACCCTGGGGGAGTGGGGACCCCTTCAATCAAGGGGTCCCCCCCCCCAGCCACCCAAGGGCCAGGGGTGAAGCCCGAGGCTGTCCCCCCCCATCCAATGGGCTGCGGATGGGGAGGCTGATAGCCTTTGTTGTAAAAGAAAATATATTGTTTTTAGTAGCAGTACTACAAGGCCCAGCAAGCCTCCCCCGCATGCTGGTACTTGGAGAACCACAAGTACCAGCATGCGACGGGAAAACGGGCCCGCTGGTACCTGTAGTACTACTACTAAAAAAATACCCAAAAAAAGACAAGACACACACACCGTGAAAGTATAATTTTATTACATACATACACACATACATACATACTTACCTTAAGTTCCCACGCAGGTCGGTCCTCTTCTCCAGTAGAATCCAAGGGGTACCTGTTGAAGAAATTATACTCACGAGATCCAGGGGTCCAGGCTCCTCGGGAAATCCAGGGGTAATCCACGTACTTGAAAAAAAAAAAAAAAAAACGGTGTCCCGACCACGAACTGAAAGGGGACCCATGTTTGCACATGGGTCACCTTTCCACGAATGCCAGAAACCACTTTGACTTCTGTCTAAGTGGGTTTCTTCAGCCAATCAGGGAGCGCCACGTTGTAGCACTCTCCTGATCAGCTGTGTGGTCCTGTCCTCACTGACAGGCAGCACACGGCAGTGTTACAATGTAGCGCCTATGCGCTACATTGTAACCAATGATGGGAACTTTCTGCTCAGCGGTGACGTCACTTTAGGTCAACCGCAGGGCAGAAAGTTCCCATCATTGGTTACAATGTAGCGCATAGGCGCTACATTGTAACACTGCCGTGTGCTGCCTGTCAGTGAGGACAGGACCACACAGCTGATCAGGAGAGTGCTACAACGTGGCGCTCCCTGATTGGCTGAAGAAACCCACTTAGACAGAAGTCAAAGTGGGTTTCTGGCATTCGTGGAAAGGTGACCCATGTGCAAACATGGGTCCCCTTTCAGTTCGTGGTCGGGACACCGTTTTTTTTTTTTTTTTTTTTCAAGTACGTGGATTACCCCTGGATTTCCCGAGGAGCCTGGACCCCTGGATCTCGTGAGTATAATTTCTTCAACAGGTACCCCTTGGATTCTACTGGAGAAGAGGACCGACCTGCGTGGGAACTTAAGGTAAGTATGTATGTATGTGTGTATGTATGTAATAAAATTATACTTTCACGGTGTGTGTGTCTTGTCTTTTTTTGGGTATTTTTTTAGTAGTAGTACTACAGGTTCCAGCGGACCCGTTTTCCCGTCGCATGCTGGTACTTGTGGTTCTCCAAGTACCAGCATGCGGGGGAGGCTTGCTGGGCCTTGTAGTACTGCTACTAAAAACAATATCTTTTCTTTTACAACAAAGGCTATCAGCCTCCCCATCCGCAGCCCATTGGATGGGGGGGGACAGCCTCGGGCTTCACCCCTGGCCCTTGGGTGGCTGGGGGGGGGACCCCTTGATTGAAGGGGTCCCCACTCCCCCAGGGTACCCCGGCCAGGGGTGACTAGTTGGATTTTTGATGCCACGGCCGCAGGGCACTATATAAAAGTGACCCCCGGCTGTGGCATTATCTGTCCAGCTAGTGGAGCCCGGTGCTGGTTTTAAAAATACGGGGGACCCCTACTCTTTTTGTCCCCCGTATTTTTGGGACCAGGACCAGGCGCAGAGCCCGATGCTGGTTGCTTAAATATGGGGGAACCCCTGTCATTTTTTTTCCCATATTTCTGCAACCAGGATCGGCTCAAAGAGCCCGAGGCTGGTTATGCTTAGGAGGGGGGACCCCACGCAATTTTTTTTTAAAAAATAAGCACTTTCCCACCCCTTCCCACTGATATACATGCACGGATCTCATGGATCCGTGCATGCCTATCCAATCACGGAAAAAAAAAGTAGGTCTGTTTTTTTTTAGCACTTTTTTACGAGTTGTAATTTTTCACGGCAGTGTTTGTTTTTTTTTTGCTGTGCACTTCTTAGTAAATGACCGAGATTCATACTTAAACAGCCGCGTTTTGACCGATGGTGTATTCATTCGTGATTTTTTTCTTGGACTTCAAAATATTACGAATGCCCTCATCACTGCCGTGATTATTGCTTAGTAAATTACCGAGATGACACTTTGATGAAAAAACGGCATCTCGGTCAAAATCGGGAGCTTAGTAAATTTACCCCAGTGTGTGTAAATCTGTCTCTCATACTAACAAGTGACTCCTCAGCGCTCTCTCTCTCTCTCTATCTATATATACAGGTTGAGTATCCCATATCCAAATATTCCGAAATACGGAATATTCCGAAATACGGACTTTTTTGAATGAGAGTGAGATAGTGAAAACCTTGTTTTTTGATGGCTCAATGTACACAAACTTTGTTTAATACACAAAGTTATTAAAAATATTGTATTAAATGACCTTCAGGCTGTGTGTATAAGGTGTATATGACACATAAATGAATTGTGTGAATGTACACACACTTTGTTTAATGCACAAAGTTATAAAAAATATTGGCTAAAATTGCCTTCAGGCTGTGTATATAAGGTGTATATGTAACATAAATGCATTCTGTGCTTAGATTTATGTCCCATCACCATGATATCTCCTTATGGTATGCGATTATTCCAAAATACGGAAAAATCCGATAACCAAAATACGTCTGGTCCCAAGCATTTTGGATAAGGGATACTCAACCTGTATATATCTCAAGCCCATGTTGGTCTGTTCCTATTATAAAGTAATGTCTTATTTCTGTTTTGGTTCAATGTAACTGGAAGATGGATAATCCAAATGGGTAAGACTAAGACATAAAAAACTGCCACATATCACATGCAGTATAAATTTCCAGCCGCCTGCAGTTTAGGACCGAAAACTACTTTCATGTGTGGCATGCTAATCTATACCAAAGCATTGCTTTAACCCTAATAGGGGCAGATTCAGTTGCCGCAAGTTGCTGACACTGCAGGTATTTTGCATTTTTTCACCTCTAACAGTAGGCAGAATCTGCCCCATAGGCTGCGAGTAGAATCTGACTCTGCCAATTAAGGCATGGGTTCTGTGTCTGGAGGTCAATCTGTAATTGAATCTGCCCCTTGATTCGATACTGTTTCCCTAACTCAAACTCCTCCTAGTTTGACTCTGTTCACCATGCTGTGTTCTGTACTAGTACTATACTAGCAAGATTTATTGTTAGGTTGATGGGGAGGTAGATAGGGTTAGGAGTGGTCTAAGGTAGGGCAAAAGAGTGATCTTGCCAGTTTAGGTCCTCTTGTGACTTTAATATTTAATCCTTCCATTGCTTGCATTACATTTTCTGCAGCCTACTAGAAAAAACATTGTGCACTCTGCATGGGATGCGGTCAAGATGCCGCCGGCCGGAATCCCGGCGGTAGAAATACAGACGCCGGAATCCCGACCGCCACAATCCCGACATATTCTCCCTCCGTGGGTGTCCACGACACCCATAGCGGGAGAATATAATAGTGTGCCGAGCGTAGCGAGGCACCGTGCCCGCAGCGTGGCGAGCGAAGCGAGCCCGCAAGGGGCTGCGTTCCGCCGCCACCCCTGTCGGGATTGTGTGGTCGGGATTCCGGCGTCGGTATTTCGACCGCTGGGATTCTGGCCGGCGGCATTTAGTACTGATCCCCTTTGCATACACTATATAAGGAAAAGTGGATGTAAATGTCTTTTCTATACAAAAAAAATTATTGTTTTAATTAAATGTCCAAACTCATATTCATGTAAGAAGCACCAAAATACATTGTTCAGGCTTTCATTACACTACAGTGGGTTTCTTTACATATTCATACAGTTTGTTTATATAGTGCCACCAAATACTGTATATAGTGCTTTCGATGGGCCCGGGTACTAGGAGGTGCGTGTCCAAAACCACAGTCCCTCCCACAATTTTCAAAGTACTATGCTTGCTGGGAAGGGGGACAGATTTGACCCACCAGGCCAGATCCAGGGTGGGGGCAATCAATATGATTACCCCCCCCCCCCCCCCCCCTTCCCCATGACAATTACAGGGAGAGAGAGTAGACTGCTGTTATCAGTGGCAGGGGCCTCCCTGGACCCTCCGTAACCCATCACAAAGAAACTTCTGCTGGGCTGGGGAGAGAGACTACTGAGCAGCAGCAGTCTCTTCTCTCTCCCTGTCCAATGTGCTACTGACTCTGGACCTTGATTGGGTCTACACCAGACATACTGTAGAAGCACTTTGAAGTGACTGATCTTATTTCTTCCAGCCCACAGGTAAATGCTCCTAAAGTGCCTGTATTTTTTGGCTGCTAGTGAATTTGAAGTGCTGCATTGAAAATATTTTTGGTAAATGCTCCAATACTAAATGTACCATTAAGCTGCTAGTGCATCTGAATTGTTGTATTGACAATATTTTTGGAAGAATGCTCCAGTATTGCCCATACCTTTATGCTACTAGTGGATATGAAATGCTGTATTGAAAATATTTTGGTACACAGTATGAGCCAATACTGCCTGTACCTTTAAGCTGCTACTGGATCTGGAGTGCTGCATTGAAAATATTGTTTGTAAATGATCCATAATTTATATCAGCAGTTTACAGTTTAACTCATTAGGTAGACCCAAATTAGGGTTGCCATACTGTGGGCAATGAGCCTCACTCAGAAAGAAAGAAAGAAAGAAAGAAAGAAAGAAAGAAAGAAAGAAAGAAAGAAAGAAAGAAAGAAAGAAAGGTTGGCTGGAGATCGCCTGTAGCCCATTGAATTGGAGGATCAGATTGAAATATTCTAGTTTCATACCATAATGTTGAACGAAAACAATTGTGAATATGTTGCTTAGACAAAATGTTCACAATATCAATAAAAGATTCCCAAACTACAAATAATTTATCAAGTTGTTGTTCTTTATGTAAAGATGTCTTCATCCAGTCCATTTTGGACACTTGAAAGTGTTTATCTTTAAACATCTGCACGTAAGGAGAAGGGTATATCCATTGCTGAAGTATACATTTCATTGCCACGTATCAAGAGTTGAGTATTATTATTATTATTATTTTATTATTATCCTTTATTTATATGGCGCCACAAGGGTTCTGCAGCACCCAATTACGGAGTACATAAACGGGTGGTATTCATGTGACCGCCGGTCAGCTGACCGACAGTCACATGACCTCCTCCACCAGCCCGACGGGTCACTGTCCCGATGGTCAGCATGCCGACCAACAGGGACTATTTCCACTCGTGGGTGTCCACGACACCCATAGAACCCGTGGCGACTGCAGGTCGCCACCGAGCCCGCAAGGGGCTTGCTGCACTCGCCCCTACCCGCCGGGATCCCGGCGTCGGTATGCTGCCGGGATCCCGGCGTCGGTAAGCTGACCGGCGGTCAGGAGACCGCCGGTCAGCCGTACTACACCCTACATAAACAAATCATCAAAACAGGAAAACAGCAACTTACAGTTGACGACAATATAGGACAAGTACAGGGTAAATAAACATAGCTACATCAGCAGATGACACTGTAATAAGTATCAGGTGGTAGACTGATGGATTTGGTGCAGTTGAAGATTATTAAAGTAAGAAAGGATAAGCACACAAGGGAAGAGAGCCCTACTCTTGAGAGCTTACATTCTAAAGGGGAGGGATAGACAGACAGGGGTTACACAGACGGGGTACGTATAGAGCGTGGAACAGAGGGTTAGGATGAGATTTGGCTTGGTTTGGTGAAGAAGTGTGTCTTGGGAGCCCGTTTGAAGTTTTGTAGAGAGGTGGAGAGTCTGAGGGGGAGAGGTAGGGAATTCCAGAGAAATGGAGCAGAACGTGAAAAATCTTGGAGGTAGGAGTGGGAGGAAGTAATCAGTAGGCAGGAGAGTCGGCATGCATTAGCAGAGCAGGGAGGACGGGTGGGAGTGTAAAGGGAGATAAGGTCAGAGATGTAGATGGAAGAGTAGTGGGTGAGGGCTTTGTGAGTGTGAGAAGCTTGAAATGGATTCTGAGAAGGAAGAGGAGCCAGTGAAGGTCTTGTAAGAGAGGAGAGGTGGACGTAGTGCGTTTGGTGAGGAAAATGAGCCAGGCAGCAGCATTGAGGATAGATTGAAGTGGAGAGAGGTATTTGTCAGGAATGCCAGTCAGGAGGAGATTATAGTAGTCCAGTCTGGAGATGACCAGTGAGTGGATAAGAGTCTTAGTAGCATCCTGGGTCAGAAAGGGTCTGATCCTGGAAATATTTTTTAGATCAAAACAGCAGGCTTGCGAAAGGTGCTGAATGTGTGGTTTGAAGGAGAGGGAGGAGTCAAGGATTACTTCAAGACAGCGCACTTGGGGGCTAGAGGAGATATTAGTGCCAGCAATAGATAATGAGATTGTAGGAGGTGAGGTTATGCGGGAGGGAGGGAAGATGATCAGCTCGGTCTTAAACATGTTAAGTTTAAGAAAGCACTGGGACATCCAAACAGAGATAGCAGAGAGACAGTTGGAGATACGAGTGAGGACTGCAGGGGAGAGGTCTGGAGAGGGAAGATAGATTTGAGTGTCATCAGCATAGAGATGATATTGGAAACCAAAAGAACTAATGAGCTTACCTAGTGAGGACGTATAGAGAGAGAAAAGAAGAGGACCAAGGACAGAACCTTGGGGTACACCTACAGTTAGTGGAAGTGAGGGGGAGGTGGAATCATGACAGGAGACAGAGAATGAACAGTCAGAGAGGTAGGAAGACAGCCAAGAGAGGGTAGTATCACGCAGATCAATGGAGTGAAGGATTTGCAGTAGGAGAGGGTGGTCCACAGTGTCAAATGCAGCACAGAGATCAAGAAGAATAAGCAGAGAGTAGTGTCCCTTAGATTTAGCAGCATGGAGGTCATTGCATGCTTTTGTAAGGGCAGTTTCAGTGGAGTGGAGAGGACGGAAGCCAGACTGGAATGGGTCAAGCAGTGAGTGTGAGGAAAGAAAGGAAGTAAGGCAGTTGTAGACAATACGCTCAAGGAGTTTGGAGGCAAAAGGGAGGAGAGAGATGGGTCGGTAGTTGGAGAAAGTGTTTGGATCAAGGGTAGGTTTTTTTAAGAATAGGAGAGATGAGTGCATGCTTGAAGGCAGAGAGGACAGTGCCTGATGAGAGGGAGAGATTGAGGTGGGAAAGATGAGAGCAGGCATAAGGAGAGGTAGCGAAGGAGGAGGGAGGGGATAGGGTCAAGTGGGGAGGTGGTGAGGGGACAGGAACGAATGAGGTCCATGACTTCCTCACCAGATGCATGGGAGAAAGATGTCAGAATTGGTGAGAGGGATGGGGAGGGGTGGTAAGGGATGGGAGGAGGCTGGTTGCTGATGGTCTGGTGTGATGTCCTATGGAGTCAATTTTGGATGTGAAGTAAGTGGCAAAGTCAAGAGCAGAGAGTGAGGACGGGAGACAAGGTGGAGGTGGGCAGAGGAGTAAGATGAGAGTGGCAAAGATGCGCCGGGGACTGGAAGACTGGGAGGAGATGAGGGTATTGTAGTATGACTCTTTAGCAAGAGAAAGGACAGCACTGAAGGATGAGAGCATAAGTTTGAAATGGAGGAAGTCTGCCTTAGAGCGTGATTTCCTCCAGTGTCGCTCAGCAGTACGTGAGCATTTTTGAAGATATCTAGTGCATTTGGTGTGCCATGGTTGAGGTGTTAATTTGCAAGGGTGAATAGTGGTTGGTTGAGCAACAGAGTCAAGAGCAGAAGTAAGGGATGCATTGTATATGGAAGTGGCTTGTTCATGGCATGAGAGAGAGAGAATAGGAGAGAGAAGTGAGTCAAACACGGAGGAAAGGAATGTGGTGTCAATAGCCTCAATGTTATGCTTAGTGATAGTAGCCTTATGAGGTAGAGATGGGGAAGCAGAGAGAGATAGGTTAAAGGAGAGTAGGTGGTGGTCAGATAGGGGGAATGGGGAGTTGAAAAAGTCAGAAATATCGCTACGGTGAGTGAAGACCAGATCCAGTGAGCTCCCATTCACATGGGAGGGTGAGGAGGTCCACTGGGAGATACCAAGTGAAGAGGTGAGGTTAAGGAGTTTAGAGGCAGGGTGCTGAAGTCGGAAAATATTACAGTACACACATTACGTACAAACTCCACACAGGTGGCCTCTGTGCGCGTACTTGTTCTGCCGTGCGTGCACATATCCGCAAGTTGCGTATGACCGCTCACGCGGCCGTGCGTGTTAGCGCGTGGTATGAGTAATTACGGTAGCATTTGTACTCGCATGGAAAAGCCACAGACATATCACATATTTAATCCACATAGTGTACAATGTACACATAGCCCACATGCACCACACCAGCAATTTATACTTGTTTAAATGGTACAACAACAAAGGGATTCACCTTTACAGGATATGAGGGGACAGCATTAGGTTATGAGGTAGTGTTTGGTATCCAGCTGTAGGGTATTTTAAGGGCAACATTCCGGTAGCAGTTTGCAGAAGATAGCACGTTCCTGCGCATAATTATGCGCAGGAACAGGATATTAATATTATACTGTGTTTACTGTACTCTGATATTCGGCGGGAACCCTGTGGAGACCAACTGCAAGCACACCTGGAACAGACATCGCCCACCTATTCAAACCAACCTATGACCCTCCTGTACTGTAAATGACCAGCCCTTTGACCTATGGATGAAGAGGTTACAGTTTCCATTGTATTGTGTTTTTACCAACTGTATAAAAACCAAAGCTGCCTAGCCGGTCACTCTCTCTCTCTGAAGGTCATCTTGCTTGATTGATCTGAGCGCCGGACCGTGTGGCGCTGGCGAAACCAAACGTATGTACCATTGTATTGTAGCCTCTTTTCTCATATTGACATTGTATATCTGTTGTAACCCCCTTTCAGCAATTATATGTTGGTGGGTCGGATCCCAACATCTTAAATACAATTGGTGTTGTGTCTCCTTCCTGCTAAGGTTTAAAGTGTATTTCAGACACACGTGTAGCTGCATTGTGCCCTCAGTGTGTCGGTGTGTGTGTGTATGCACTGCGTGTACTTTGTACGTCCATCGGGGCGTGTGTACGCAAAGTGCGTACGCGGTACGGACCTTTGTACACTAACTGCGTAAAAAGTACGTAGGTTAAAGATTACATCCAGCAGCCACAGCTGCTCGAATTTCAGTGTGAAAGGTATTGCTTTTTCTGTCCTGTATGTTAATCAGCATTTACAATTGGGGGCTCCTCTGGTTCACTACATACTCACAGAACTGCAGCCCATAAAACAGACTTTGATCTATCAACAAAGGGTGGAGACGCATCTTAAGATAAATCTTTTTCTGGTTGCTTGGGTGTTCTCAAACCCTATTATTCTGTGTTGTTAGATCACGTCTGTAGCTGCAGTCTTAAGAGGTGCTGGTGTGAAACCCGGACACAGGAAAAAAGCCGTTTATTATCTCAGTGTAATTTTTGGCGCGAAAAGGCATACAGAGGGCGTACTGATACTTTGCATACCCTCTCGCATATTGTTGCCACAAGTATAGATTATTAGGTCATTTTATCGGATACATTTGTTTGCTATATAGATAAATTTGATATAGTATATTAAGGGCGTAATTGTAAAACACAAAACGCAGTTCTGGCCTAGTCGTTACGGTTTACACAGAACAAGTGTGTGTTGTGTTTAGTGGGTGATAGTAGTTTTATTGCTAACATTTATAGAGATTGTGTGGTTTGTTGAATTGCGGATGTAGGTTGTACAGGTGGTACGGACAAAGTACAGAGTCGCACACGTGGCGTAAAAGGCACGCACGTTCGCGTGTTTACGCAAGGTTGCATAGGATTATGGACGCTAAGTACAAATCACACGATAGTTGTTCAATTAAAGGCAGGATAGTATACATTTAATACAATAGCACATAACTATCCGATTTCAAAAACAGGTTACCTTAAATATTTTGTTTAAAACTGCCTCTGGGGTAAAGTAACCAACCTAACGGAGTGGAAATTTCTGTACAGAAAAGAAAAACAAGGTGTATTTGAGTGAGTGAAAGCAGAGTGAGTGGAGCTGAACCCCGGGAATTCGGGATTCCGTAGGTGACACTGGGTTAGTAGAGGCCCGGTGGCGTAAGGTTCGCTACCTTACATGAACATATTGTGGAAATACGCAAGTCGTGAGGAGACTTGCACAGGAGCGTGGTAGGGAATTGTGACCCCATATAGTTTTTGTTACGCTCTGGCTGAGGATGGCAGCTTGTGAATTCAACTCCCGCGATCGTAGGGCATATAGATAACTAGTATCTATAGGCTGTGCAATTGATCCGCACGTCCGTGTGTTCTACACAGCACAACGTGATACCATTGTGTCATATGTGCTGTGGAAAAGCATACGCAGACATGATTGTGTAAACAAAGTGGTTTTTCTTTGATTACGTCAGGAAATCTCCCTAGTGGAAGTCCATTGGAAAGGGTGAACAATAGTTATCTAATTTCTCTGTTTTTCACCCTACAAAAATTCCAGTGGAAAGATACCGAAAAGGAATTTTTCGCTGCCTCTCTCAGGAAAATATTCCAACAGAACCTCCACCGAAAGAAAGTACGGTGCTGTAAGGTCTTATAGGAGCCCTAAGTTGGGTACATTGCGATCCACAGCATGGGCGAGAGTGAAAGGCTCTCGAGTAACTTTCACTGTCTGCTTGCATTGAGTATTTTGGTGTTTGTGTGAACGGCCGAGAGGGCAAGACCCACAATTATGGGAGCCAGTTGCTCAAGTGAGAGACGTTCAGTATGCAGGGTTCAGGCTGAAAAATTGCGGCCGAGAGGGTCAGCAAGGTTTATTATGTCTGAGAAATATGGTTCACACGCGGAGGCTTATTGCAATGAATGGGTACGTATGACTGCTGAAGATAGGGCCGCATTCCCCAGGGTGGGTGGCTTTGAACCAGAGGTACTGCAGAATGTAGGTATTAGAATATGTCTGATCAAATCTAGAAAACAAAGGATCAGACATAACAATTGTTTAAATCTGTGGCAACAAGAGGGGCAGGTGCAAAGGGAACTAACTCGCACAGCAAGTTCCAAACCTGGCAGGAATGTGAGTATGAGCACACCATTACCGACACAAGTCGAAAGGGAGGAAATGGCTACAATCAATGGTACATCTGTAAATGATAGTAGAATGCAGAAGCAATATGTTAACCCTAACCCTGTTTTGAAATCTCTCCATGGTTATAGGTCACAGGAAGATGAAGGATTCAGCCTAATCTCAGCCCTCATTCAGGCAGTCACCTTACAGGAAACTCAGGTGGGCCAGGCCCAACCAGTAAGAGCAGTAACAGTGTCCCCCACTGAAAGGACTGGTGAGATCACAGCTACTGGTAAGTGTGAGACTGTTCATTACACAGAGACAATAACACCTCACAGTGAGCAGATTAGGAATGGAATGGTAGGATTACATCCTGTCTTGGAAATAGTAACTCCCAATAGGAGGACTGATAGTCAGGAAATAATCCTCACCAGGAACAATGCAATGTATTGCCTGTGGTCCAGATCAGAGCTGCGGTCAATCATTTCAGAATTTCCCGATCCCCAGAAGTATTTAGCCAGATGTCAGAAGTTTATCAGGGATCTGGGTAATACCCATGAACCGGCAAACAAAGATTGGCGGACATTCTTGAAAGCGTGCCTACCCCCTAATATTGACAAAAAAATGTTTATTACGGATTGTGAATTAGAGTCGGATAGTCCTATGACTGACGAACACAATCAGGAGAACGTGGAACGAATTAACATACAACTAGGATTGTATTTCCCCCCTGCTGTTAAGTGGAGCAAAATTTTCTCCATAAGACAGAAGAACAGTGAAACGACATCTGAATATTTCCATAGGGCTGTGCAAATAATGGCTAGATACACTGAGGTATCGGATATAGGGAACAATGGGAATTACAGGGAGGTGGCTGTCTCTGTGCTAATGGACGGGCTCAATAAGGCATTGAGGATCAGTGTGCAGACTTCTTTGCCAAATTGGAAAGGGGTCACAGTAGCTAATCTTAGAGAGTGCGCTATTGAACAGCACAAGAATATTGTTAGGCGCAGAGAACAACAGGAGGAGAGGTTGAGGACAGTAAGTATACAAGCACATACAGGAAAGACCCATCAGCTCAAACTCCAGATCCCTAATGGTAAGTCAAGGTCAATAATATGTTACACCTGTAGGAAGGAAAGGGCATTTTGCCAGAGATTGTAGGAGTAGTAGGACACAGTCAATATAGACCCCCAAGACAGAAAACACAAGCCACATTATTAAACACATAGACGGGACCAAGGGACATATAGAAAGGAATCACAAGCCATATAGAAAACACAGATTCGGTTAATGGGAAGAACGGAATAAATGCAACATTACCCTTTGACAAAACTTGCTGGGGTTAAGATGGGGCCTTTAAACTTCTGCTTCTTTTTCTAGCAGAAATGGCCCCTGATTAACTTAACAGGAGCTTTGTTAGATATGATATACATATAATGTGCTCCGGCTCAGGAAGTACAAAGTATGTTAGACACCCACGAAGACTAATGTAACATTTCACTGTTCTAGATTCATGTCCATCACAGGTAGAGGAAATTATCTCACAGATACCGGGTTCCCTATGTACTTAGGATGGACAGGACACTGGATTGATGGCTGGGATAGTCCCAGTAGAGATACAACACACATAGATTTTTTTTTTTAGACCAAGTAGAGAATCACTTCCCCGTAGTGCCCAATTCAGTTGTCAATTTTTATAAAATCTTCTTTACCTCTACAAACTTATCTGTCACCAACTTCTATTTTGTTTCTCCACAATTGCCTCTTCATCTTTTTCGTTCACACAGGGTGGTCCAATACATGGACCCGATTACAGTTCAAACACCACATGCCTACTCGGTCCTTCAGAGTTCTGCCCAAACCCAGTATATCTCACCAGCAGGATGACACCAGTATTACTGCAGTGTGCCTTGTCATGCACAAAGGGTGGAGAATGGGAATACTGGTGAAGGGAGATTGTGTACAGACACTGATATGCATGATGGTGTGACGGCCTGTTGGTGAATGGCAAACCTGACATTTTCTTTTTCATTTTCCCTCTCTTCTCTCATCCAGAGATGTTTTTACTTCACAACAACTGATAACATGAAATAATTAAATAAAAAATTCAAAATTTATGTTCCCTACAGGAAAAGATGGTCTGGAAGGTGAAGGGATATGGTCAGGAGTCCTCAGGACTTTGGACAGATGGACACGGTAAGCCAGTGGCCCCCAGAGCATATCTTCCAAGTCTAACTGAGGCGGCACACAGTCTGACTAATCTGGGCAAGGAGGGTATGTGCAAACTGGTAAGAGCCTACTGGAGTGCGCCAGGATTCTTTTCTCATGCAGGTAAGAAGGCAATGACATGTCTTACTTGCTTGAGGAAGAATATTGGTAAGGCAATACCAATGGAGCCATCCCATATCCCTCTTACAGACGGACTTTTTCAGGTAATACAAATCAACTTCATACAGTTACCACCCTGTAGGAATTTAAAATATGTGTTAGTATGTACTGATGTGTTTTCCAACTGGGTAGAAGTGTTCTCTGCTGCCACAAATACTGCCACGTTCACTGCAAAGAAAATCGTGCAGGAATTTGTGTGCAGATATGGTATCCCTAGAATGATTGAAAGTGATAGGGGTACCCATTTTACTGGTGAAGTCTTTCAGGTCATGTGCAAACTGATGAGAATTAATAGCAAGCTGCATACTCCGTACCGGCCACAGGCGAGTGCGAAGGTGAAGAGAATGAACAGCACTATTAAGAACAAGCTGAGCAAAGTGATGGCTGAAACTAGATTGTTGTGGCACTAGTGTGGTACAGCATCAGAACCACTCCCAGGTCACTGCTTAACTTATCACCCTTTGAAGTTCTTTTTGGTCGACAACCGCATGTAATGATAGACCCCCAGGATGATTTGAAGTGCAATAATGAAATAACTGTGAAATATTTGGTTAGGATGAGCCAGCAGCTGAGAAATCAACAAAGAAATCTAAAGCTGGTGATTCCTGACCTACCGAACAGTAATTGTCATGACATTGAGCCTGGGGATTATGTGATGATTCGAAATTTTCTACGCTCAGGTTGCCTCATAGACAGGTGGGAAGGACCGTACCAAGTCTTGTTAACCAGCACAACAGCATTAAATGTCGCCGAAAGAGAGACTTGGGTCCACTCGTCCCACTGCAAGAAGGTCGCTGTCCCGGAGAAAACTCGTGACAAAGAGCAAGGTGAAGAGAACCCCATATCTGTTACGTTCCTGATGCTCAGAACTGGAGAGATGTAGTGATGCGAGTTCAGAGCACCAGAACGTGACGCTGAACTAAGGAGAGGTACGGGAATAGCCCCTAGCACCCTACCTCCGTTGTCTTACCCGTGTGGTCGACTCACGCCTGAACGACTATGGTTTCTTGGGCCCACGGCAGCCGCGTTTGAAGGGCAGATTAGGTCTGCCCAACTCCGATGCCCCCAGGTCTTAGAGAGAGACAAAGCGTGAACCGAGACAGGGTAATAACAAGGGGACCTCTAACTAAAACAAACAGAAGCTAGGGGCTACTAACAACCCTAAAACTAAAGGTATGTGCGGCACGCCGCCAAGGAAAAAGGACAACAAAAGATACCACTGTCCGTTCCCCCACACGGCACCGCCGAGTTCCGGGGAAGACAGTGAAAAGCGGAAACCTCCGCAAAAACCTCCAACACAAAAGTAATACAAAGTTAAAGCGGCATAGGCCGCAACTCGCGGCAGAAGCCGCTACTCACGAAACCGGGAGAGAACCCCAAATAACGAGAACCCTCGGATGACAGCAACAGGTTCGTTTTGGACAGGAAGGATTCCCAGGACCGGCTTCAGAACTCCAGGACTCAGGAGCACAGGGAGTAGGATCGACCAGATACAGCTAAATCAGGAACAGACGTTACCAGGCAGGAACAGCATGCAGGAAGCTATCACCGGCGTCTGTGTGAGGCACTGAGGAGGCATATAACAGGGAACCCTCCAATGGCAGTGCAGAGCCTGATTGATGAATTTCGTGCAGCTGCCTTGCTGCACGAGCAGGGGAGAACAGGTGTGAGTACTCTCATGGCAACGGGGAACGCGGTCCGCCTGTGGCGTCCCCGTTGCCATGGACCCGGCGGCCCTGGGCGCACAGCGTCCTAGCGTTGCCAGGGACCCGGCGGCTATCGCGCGCACGGCGTCCCGGCGTTGCTAGGCGCCGTGCGGGAGCATACAGAGCGAGAGGCGCGGCGGCCGTGACCGCTGCTCGGTCAGAGGGCGGACAAAAACCGCCATGCCTAACAGTACCCCCCCCTTGAGGAGGGGTTAAAGAACCCCTAGAGCCGGGTTTCTGAGGAAACTCCTGAAAGAATATCTTCTTAAGTTTAGGAGCATGTAAATCCTTATCCAACACCCAAGACCTTTCTTCAGGGCCATAACCTTTCCAGTGGACCAAAAAATAAAGCCGGCCACGAGAAAGCTTAGAATCTAAAACCTTCTCCACCAGGAACTCTTGTTGACCCAGAACATCCACCGGAAGTCTACCCTGGGAAATCTTCCGGGGGAACCTCCTGGAAACAATATCTGCATGTCTCTAAATTACTAATCAATTGACTGCTGCTGTATATTTAATCAGTGACACTTTCAAAACGGAAAGGAGAAACTATCTAGACTGTGCAATTGTCTTTATCCTTTTGGAAGCGCAGTTATCTGTGTTCCATAGCAATGTGGACTTGGAAATAATCTTTCACAGCTTGAATAGGAGACTTTGTAACAACTATTGCTCCCCAGCCTGGGAATGAATCACCAAAGTTTCCAAATTTAAGTATCAATATATAGAATGAAGGTCTTGTAAGAGTAAAGGAAACAGTCTGAGCTAATTGTATCTAGTTGCCTATCTGAGAGTGTGTATAAAATTAATGCATAGAGCTGAGCATTGAATTGTGCTAAGTCACGAGTTATTATCAATATGCTATGTATTTTCTAAAAAACTAATTGTTTTATGTGAAAGTGGTGTTAGCGGTAAGAAAGGAGTTTTTTTACACAATATAAGGGTAAAAATAAAAGTAAAAATAAAAAAGTCATTTTAATAAGAAATCTACTTGCGCTGTCTGTATATTTTTTTCTTCTGTGTGAGGCCTGCCCGGATGACAGACGACGGAACTATGGGGGTAGTAGCCGGATGGTTATTGTGAACCGGAAGAAAACAACGTGACAAGGCATCAGCTTTTGTATTCTTGGAACCGGGCCTGAAGGTGATAATAAACCTGAAACGAGTAAAAAACAGCGCCCAACGTGCCTGTCGAGCATTAAGCCGTTTAGCTGACTCAATATACTGCAGGTTCTTGTGGTCAGTAAACACTGTACTGGTATGCCTAGCTCCTTCCAGCCAATGCCTCCACTCCTCGAAAGCCCATTTAACTGCCAACAATTCTCGATTACCAACATCATAGTTGGATTCTGCGGAGGAGAATTTCCTGGACATGAAGGCACAAGGGTGTAATTCCTGAGACTCCGGGTCTTCATGAGAAAGGATAGCCCCCACTCCAACCTCTGAGGCATCTACCTCGACAATAAAGGGGAGCTCCGGGTTGGGGTGCCTGAGAACAGGAGCTGAGACAAAGGCCTGCTTTAAGGCCAGAAAGGCAGACTCGGCTTCAGGCGACCAATTGGAAGGGTCCGCTCCTTTCTTAGTCAATGCTACTATAGGAGCGACCAAATCAGAGAAGGTATGAATAAAACGGCTATAATAATTTGCAAACTCTAAAAAGCGCTGAATTGCTTTTAAGTTCGTGGGTTGTGCCCAATTTAGGATGGCCTGGAGTTTTTTTGGTTCCATGAAAAACCCCTTGGGAGAAATAATATACCCCAGGAAGGACACTTCTGTGATGTGGAAATCACATTTCTCCAGTTTGGCGTATAAATGATTCTCCCGTAATTTTTGAAGGACCAGTCGCACATGGGTAATATGTTGTTCAACAGACTCAGAGTAAATCAAAATGTCGTCTAAATAAATGACTACGAACTTTCCTAGGAAGTCACGAAGGACGTCATTAATGAGATCTTGAAATACCGCAGGAGCATTTGACAGCCCAAACGGCATCACCAGGTATTCATAATGACCTGACTGTGTGCTGAAAGCCTTCTTCCACTCATCCCCAGATTTTATTCGGATGAGATTGTAAGCCCCTCTAAGATCGATCTTGGAGAAGATAACGGCAGACCGGAGCTGATCAAACAGTACTGAAATCAATGGCAAGGGGTAGGTGTTTTTAAAAGAAATTTTATTCAGAGCCCGAAAATCAATACATGGTCTGAGCGACCCATCTTTTTTCTCAACAAAAAATAACCCTGCACTTAATGGAGATTTCGAGGGCCTAATGAAGCCTTTTTTTAGGCTCTCCTGAATATAATCATTCATTGCCGTGGTTTCCGGCCCGGACAGGGCATATAATCTCCCCTTAGGTAAAGAGGCACCGGGAACTAAATCAATAGCGCAGTCATAGGACCGATGGGGAGGCAGTACATCCGCATTACCCTTGGAGAAAACATCGGCAAAGTCCTGATATTCCAAATTAATAAGTTCTGGGGTGACTGCCGCAACCCGGACTGGACGGGAAATATACTCCTTAACCCAAAAGGGACCCCATTGGGAAATCTCCCCAGACCGCCAATCTATGGTGGGATTATGAAAGGCAAGCCAGGGGTGACCCAAAATTATGGGGATAGCCGGATAATGGGTAAGGTAAAATTCGATTTTCTCTGAATGTAGGGCCCCCACTGTCAGTTGTACTGGAGGTGTGCGGTGAGTGATAACCCCATTAGAAAGCGGACCACCATCCAAGCCGTGCATGGTGATACGTTTATCCAAGGGTATCTGTGGAACGCCTAAAGCCTGAGCCCAACCAAGATCCATGAAATTTCCCGCAGCTCCACACTGTCGACGAAGGCCGACACCAACGAACTGAGGCTACCAAAGGAAATTTTTACAGGAACTAATAAGGAATCATTAGAGGAGATTAACTGCAGACCCAAGTGAACCCCCTCATGACTCACTTGGTCAGAGCGTTTCCCTGCTTATTCGGGCAATTACGTGCGATATGTCCCTTGCCACCACAATACAAACAAAGACCAGAATTTAGCCTTCTGGTTCTTTCCCCTGGGGACAGCCGGGAGAGACCCATTTGCATGGGCTCCTCGATGTCCTCAGGAAAAGTATATACACATGGACTAGGCCTAAAAGTAGCTCCTCTTTCAGCCCTCCGCTCTCGGAGACGATGATCAATTTTAATAGCGAGCTCCATGAGTTTGTCTAGAGTCTCAGGAGTGGGGTACTGAAGGAGACTGTCTTTAATAACTTCAGACAAACCGAGGCGAAACTGACTGCGCAGGGCCGGGTCATTCCAGCCACAGTCGATCGACCAACGGCGAAACTCGGTACAATACGCCTCTGCTGGATTTTTCCCTTGCTTAAGTGCCCGCAGGTGGCTCTCAGCTGATGCTTCTCTATCAGGGTCATCATACAAAAGGCCTAAGGACTTAAAAAAGGCATCTACTGATAGCAAGGCAACATCATCCGCTCTTAGCCCAAAAGCCCAGATCTGTGGATCACCTTGGAGTAAAGACATCACAATCCCGACCCGTTGAGACTCAGTACCAGAGGAACGGGGCCTTAAACGAAAATAAAGCTTACAAGCTTCCTTCGAATTAAAAAAATCCTTTCGGTTACCCGAAAAACGGTCAGGTAAATGCATTTTTGGTTCTGGAACCATACTCGGGGAGGCTCGCAAAAGATCTTCCTGCGATCTCACCCGAAGAGTAAGGTCCTGAACCATCTGAGTTAGTTCCTGAATCTGGTTGGCCAAAAGCTGGCTGGGATTTGGACCTAAAACTGCCGGATTCATGAGGCCGAATTTCTAGGCCCACCAATACAAAAGAAAAAATTAACTCTTTTTTTTTTTTTAGGGCCGGTGATAATGTTACGTTCCTGATGCTCAGAACTGGAGAGATGTAGTGATGCGAGTTCAGAGCACCAGAACGTGACGCTGAACTAAGGAGAGGTACGGGAATAGCCCCTAGCACCCTACCTCCGTTGTCTTACCCGTGTGGTCGACTCACGCCTGAACGACTATGGTTTCTTGGGCCCACGGCAGCCGCGTTTGAAGGGCGGATTAGGTCTGCCCAACTCCGATGCCCCCAGGTCTTAGAGAGAGACAAAGCGTGAACCGAGACAGGGTAATAACAAGGGGACCTCTAACTAAAACAAACAGAAGCTAGGGGCTACTAACAACCCTAAAACTAAAGGTATGTGCGGCACGCCGCCAAGGAAAAAGGACAACAAAAGATACCACTGTCCGTTCCCCCACACGGCACCGCCGAGTTCCGGGGAAGACAGTGAAAAGCGGAAACCTCCACAAAAACCTCCAACACAAAAGTAAAACAAAGTTAAAGCGGCCTAGGCCGCAACTCGCGGCAGAAGCCGCTACTCACAAAACCGGGAGAGAACCCCAAATAACGAGAACCCTCGGATGACAGCAACAGGTTCGTTTTGGACAGGAAGGATTCCCAGGACCGGCTTCATAACTCCAGGACTCAGGGAGTAGGATCGACCAGATACAGCTAAATCAGGAACAGACGTTACCAGGCAGGAACAGCATGCAGGAAGCTATCACCGGCGTTTGTGTGAGGCACTGAGGAGGCATATAACAGGGAACCCTCCAATGGCAGTGCAGAGCCTGATTGATGAATGTCGTGCAGCTGCCTTGCTGCACGAGCAGGGGAGAACAGGTGTGAGTACTCTCATGGCAACGGGGAACGCGGTCCGCCTGTGGCGTCCCCGTTGCCATGGACCCGGCGGCCCTGGGCGCATGGCGTCCTAGCGTTGCCAGGGACCCGGCGGCTATCACGCGCACGGCGTCCCGGCGTTGCTAGGCGCCGTGCGGGAGCATACAGAGCGAGAGGCGCGGCGGCCGTGACCGCTGCTCGGTCAGAGCGCGGACAAAAACCGCCGCGCCTAACAGTATCACTAGAGAGTCTATTCCGGGAAAGCTGAGAGGCAGGACTGTTGAACGGCGCCTGAACACGGAGAGCAACAAGATCAAGGACGGTTGTCGCACCATTTTTCTTTTTTCACCCCACACTGCATTTTCCTTTTTCTCCTCCTTATTCTCCTTCTTTCCCCTAATGAAATGGATCTATCACAAGAGACTGCGTTTCGGGTTCTGCTGGTAATTTTGTTTTTGATCAGGACAATCTGTTTTGGTGAGGGTCCCAGAGAGGTTGGAATGGGTTCTGATGGCGAGTACGAATTTGCAGGATCTCAGGAGCAGCACATCACTCTAGTAAAGGCTGGTATCAGTAAGCGCTCTGGTAGTCACGGAGCTCGGAGACAATGTGAGGGGTTATTGTCTGATGAATATTGTATTTGTGGGAATTGTGAGAACATAGTCGAAGATGGGTGCATCCAGAGGTGTCAGTCCAACATTAATATCGACATGGACCGACATCCGTTGAGTGATTACCACTCATTAGTGGGTAAGGTCTTAAACCAGACAGAATGTTGGGTGTGCTCACAGGTACCTCAAGGACAGAGTAAGTCAGGATTAGTGCCGTACCCTTTAACGAAAGATGAGGTACTCGAAATTACGGGGTCGGAGACCGGTGGACAAGAAATTAAATATATCTAGGCCCCCTAGCTTGAAGCTCCACCAGTACAACATAGATAGGTCCCTGTTGTGTTTTAATATTTCCAATTTCCGAAAACCAGGAAATTGGGAAGTGACGTGGAATAACCAGACAATGACCTTTTCACACAGAGCTGATATGATTCCTATCGACTCTGAACTTGTACGCAAGATAGCCAACAGTGGAAAGTATACACGTGGAAGCAAAATCATGTGGGTTGGAAAGGTATCACAGGGGTATTGTGCCCATATCATCCAGCCTGATACTTGTACTGAGCAAATAAGAGAACTAGGGATTGGTTTCTCTACATGGAAGATTTGCAATATGGTGTTGTTACATTTTGTCCCCTATGTTCTCCCAGATGATGCCTATTTCATATGTGGGAGGAAAGTGTACAAGTGGCTAACTCCGAGCTCTGAGGGATTGTGTTATATTGGGAGAGTACTACCAGAGGTCATGACCATAACCCACAACAAAATGAAAGACGTTCACCGCAGCGCTCAGACTCCTTATACTCATACCCATTATGAACACATCATCAAGAGACACCTCATAGATAGGGCAGAGCACACAGCCTCTGATTTGATTCACGAATCCACCGGGATTCAAGTTCTTCTCGTATTAGATATCACCCGTACTGCCAGAGGAACTATAAATTATAGGTACATCCATGCGCTAGCGAACTTTATAGACAATATCACCGAGATGTATGATGACACCTTCAGGTATACGGGAAGGGAGTTACAAGCCTACAAGAAAGAATTGATCCAGCACAGGCAGGGTTAGGAGAGTGGGCACAGAATGTTATTATGAGTGTGGGAAAGTTTCTCCTTTGTATCCTGGGAGTCATCATAATTATTGGTCTGATATTCAGGTGTGTTCGAATTCTAACGCGGCGCAAGCACGGCACAAATTTGATGAGTCTAAGGAGCGAGAGCGCTGTTACAGCAGCAGCTTTGATTTATAATCCATCCATAGAGACAGTGTTATGATAAGGATTGCAAATGAATTTCATGGCCTGTTTCTTTCACCATTTTTCTCTGTTTCCCCCTTTTACCCAGAAAACATCCAACCGGAAAAGACATCAGCCCTACCCAAATGTTTATGTGAATGTATTTTTATATATGTGTCTTATCTTCATCTCTGCAACCCTCGGTTAATGGCACACATAGTCGACAGGTGTTATCCACATATAGTAGCATTCACATATGTTCCCCCTCCATGTATCATCAACTAAATGTGCTCTCCATTTGATGGTATTAGAAGCCGAAGAGGCGAGGGTCAGAAGCCCTTGCCCGAAAGGAGCTCGGTAGTGTTTGTTTGCCCAAGTACAGACCCTTAATACGGGATGAGAAGGATTTATTGTATACTTCGCAATACCTCGAAGCTTACTTAGAACATATACGGCACGATGATACATGCCCCTCAGACATTGATTCATACATACATGCTTTTACTATCCCACTTGGCTATACATTTCCCACCTACAACTCACCCCTGATCATCCAAGCTTGTATATATATTGTATAGGTAATATTTTTAGTTTATTAGTTAAGAGTGGCAGTTATTGATGACTGCCAAAGGGTGGACTGTCGAAGTCGGAAAATATTACAGTACACACATCACGTACAAACTCCACACTGATGGCCTCCGTGCGCGTACTTGTTCTGCCGTGCGTGCACATATCCGCAAGTTGCGTATGACCGCTCACACGGTCGTGCATGTTAGCGCGTGGAATGAGTAATTACGGTAGCATTTGTACTCGCATGGAAAAGCCACAAAGACATATCACATATTTAATCCACATAGTGCACAATGTACACATACGTCCGTTGCGGCGTGTGTACGCAAAGTGCGTACACGGTACGGACCTTTGTACGCTAACTGTGTAAAAAGTACGTAGGTTAAAGATTACATCCAGCAGCCACAGCTCGAATTTCAGTGTAAAAGGTATTGCTTTTTCTGTCCTGTATGTTAACCAGCATTTACAAGGGGATTGTGTGGGGATATCGATAGGGATGTTGAAATTGCCTAGGATAATGGAGGGAATGTCAGAAGAGAGGAAGCCAGGAAGCAAAGTTGTCAATGAATTTGGAAGCAATGCCAGGGGGGCGGTAAATGACAGCTACTCTAAGATGGACTGGTTGAAAGAGGCGTATAGTATGGACCTCAAATGTAAAGGAATGTAAGAGATGGTTCTGGGGTTATAAATTGGTAGGAGTAACTAAAAGGTAAAAGGACCCCAACACCACCCCCATGGTGACCCCCAGATCGGGGTGTGTGTGTGTGAATGCAAGGCCCCCAGCAGAGAGAGCAGCAGGAGAAGTAGTGTCAGAGGGAGTAATCCAAGTCTCAAAAGTATCAAAAGTAATTTATGACAACCTGTGAAATTTTGGTATTAGTTGTCAAGGGTGTGGTTCGTTTTATCGGCATTCGTCCGTTCGACAATGCTTTGATCGACCACGGTACTTCGACAAGTACAACTCATCGACTGTCTGTATATCGACAGTAACATTAGTTCGACATGTATTTGTTCGACCGTAACAAATGATCGTCACGTTACTTTGTCGAATATTTTAGTTAGACATAACATACTGTTCGACGTAATATACATAGACATTGATTAAGATCGACAGTAGTTTGTTCGACCACAGCGTTAGATCGACAGTAACTAGTTCGACAGTAAATAGACCGACTGCCATTAGTTCGAACATCTTTTATTTCGACATCAACTAGTTCGAAATTTGTTTTATCGACCGTTAATAAGTCGACCGCAAATAGTTCGAACATCTATTTGGTCGACAAAACTTAGATCGACAAAATTTAGATCGAAACTTAATTGGGTCGACAGGTAATAGCTCGACATATACAAGATCGACAAAACTTAGATCGAAAAAACTCTGACCGACAATACTTACATTGAAACTTAATAGGGTCGACATGTAATAGCTCGACATATATAAGATCGACAAAACTTAGATCAACACGACAGTTAATATATCAACATATAAATAGGCCAAGTATAGAAAAACACTCTACAGCGCTACCCCTGCTTCCATTCGTGGAACTACAGCTTCCAGCCAGCCCTTACATCCACCACCTACACAATACCCTGACCTGCTGCACATCTGCAACGCTGCCCACCTCCCCCCCACCTGCTATCCACCCCGATACCGGTTCAGCCATCCCCCCTAGTCACCACGCTTCCCATCTACATTTACACGCCTAGCTATACACCCCACTGCCTTGCGCGCTCCATGTTTCCCTGTGGCACTACAAGTAACACAACGCCCTGGCACTGCTCCCCGCTCTGGCAGCACAGTAACACCCTTCATGAAAGACCCCACCCATGTCTGCCAGCACACCCGGGCACCCTGCTGCACATCTGCAACGCTGACCCCCCCCCTCTATTCCCCACGATACCCGTGCAAACTTAGACGCCGCCGCCATCCCCCCTAGTCACCCCGCTGTCCGTCTACATTTACACGCCTAGCTATACACCCCGCTGCCTTATGCGCTCCATGTTTTCCCGTGGCACTACAATTAACACAACGCCCTGGCACTGCTCCCCGCTCTGGTAGCACAGTAACACCGTTCATGAAAGACCCCACCCATGTCTGCCAGCACACCCGGGCACCAGTGGCGTAACTAGAAATTTTTCTCCCCCAAGCCAAAAAATTCTTCGGCGCCCCCCCCCCCCCCTTCATGCTCCATAATTGGGAGCAAGAAAGGGATAAATATGCGCGCGCCGAAGGCGCGTGTTAAAAAAAGGGGCGTGGTTTCATTGGAATGGGCGTGGTTTCGCATAAAGGGCGTGGCATTGCAGGAAAAAACTACCTTATACCCCAGTTTTGCAACCTGCACGCCCATACGTTGGCCACCACAGGAAAGAAAAATAATCCTGATTCATGCCCCTTACATTATTTGTCATTTTTCCTCCTTATAGTAATGCCCAGTATACATTATTCCACATACTGCAATGGCCCTTAGACATTATGCCGCACACAATAATGCACATGACACAATATGCACACACTGTAATGCCCCCGACACATTATGCCACACAACGTAATGCCTGTGACACATTATGCCACACACCGTAATACCTGTGACACATTATGACAGGAATCGCAATGCCCGTTATACATTATGCTACACACTGCAATGCCCCTGATACATTATAGCACATACAATGTCTGTGACACATTATGACACACACCGCAATGTCCGTGATACATTATGCCACACACTGCAATGACCCTGAGACATTATACCACATATCACAATGCCCGCGATATAGTATACCATACACCGTAATGCCTGTGACACATTATGACACACACCGCAATGTCCGTGATACGTTATGCCACACACCGTAATGCCCATTACACATTAAGTCCTACAGTAAGGCTTCTAATTACTTTTCAATTACCTGCTCGTTGTCAGGGGTTTCATGCACTGGGTGTCATGCTCGTTGCCAGGGGTTTCATGCTCTTGGTTCCATGCACGGTGCCAGGGGTTTTCATGCTCAGGGTGTCATGCTCGTTGCCAGGGGTTTCATGCACTGGGTGTCATGCTCGTTGCCAGGTGTTTCATGCACTGGGTGTCATGCTCGTTGCCAGGTGTTTCATGCACTGGGTGTCATGCTCGTTGCTAGGAGGTAGTCCTTGTTGCTAGGGCTGTGCTCCCAGTGCCACATATGTCCCCAGTGCCAGATATTCCCCCACGGTGCCAGGTACTCACATGCCCCAGTGCCACATATAGCCCCCCCCCATGTGCCAGGTACACATATACCCCCCCAGTGCCACATATGCCCCCAGTGCCAGATATTCCCCCCCAGTGCCACATATGCCCCCAGTGCCAGATATGCCCCCAGTGCCATATATTCCCCCCAGTACCATATATGCCCCCAGTGCCAGATATTCCCCCCAGTGCCATATATGCCCCCAGTGCCAGATATTCCCCCCGTGCCATATATGCCCCCAGTGCCATATATGCCCCCAGTGCCAGATATTCCCCCCGTGCCATATATGCCCCCAGTGCCAGATATTCCCACCAGTGCCAGATATTCCCCCCCAGTGCCAGATATTCCCCCCCAGTGCCACATATGCCCCCCAGTGCCACATATGCCCACAGTGCCATATATTCCCCCCAGTGCCAAATATGCCCCCAGTGCCACATATGCCCCCAGTGCCAGATATTCCCCCCCAGTGCCATATATGCCCCCAGTGCCAGATATTCCCCCCGTGCCATATATGCCCCCAGTGCCAGATATTCCCCCCAGTGCCATATATGCCCCAGTGCCAGATATTCCCCCCAGTGCCAGATATTCCCCCCCAGTGCCATATATGCCCCCAGTGCCAGATATTCCCCCCCAGTGCCATATATGCCCCAGTGCCAGATATTTCCCCCAGTGCCATATATGCCTCAGTGCCAGATATTCCCCCCAGTGCCAGATATCCCCCCCAGTGCCATATATGCCCCCAGTGCCAGATATCCCCCCCCCCAGTGCCATATATACCCCAGTGCCAGATATTCCCCCCAGTGCCATATATGCCCCAGTGCCAGATATTCCCCCCAGTGCCAGATATCCCCCCCCCCCCCCGCTTTTTGGAGGGACACGGAGGGCACAGCTCACCTCTCCCCTGTGGGTAGTTGCTAGAATCAAGTGGGCTAAGGGACCTTTTCCGTCCCTCTCCTGTGTCCCTCCTGCTGCATCATCTCCGGCGGCCGCGGGTCTAATAGGGGGAAGTGCCGGTTCGTGAGCCAATTAGAGCTCACGGACGGCACTTTCCCCTATCAGACCCGCGGCCGCCGGAGATGATCCAGCAGGAGGGACACAGGGAGGCGCGCTGTGCCCTCTGTGTCCCTCTGTGTCCCTCCAAAAAGCGGCGGAGGGAAGGAGACTGCAGACTGACATGCGGACGCTCGTCCGCATGTCACTCTGCTGTAAATCAGTGGCGCCCCCGCAGCCCCTCGCCCCCAAGCCACCGCGAGGACTGCGGGGGCAGTAGTTACGCCACTGCCGGGCACCCTGCTGCACATCTGCAACGCTGACACCCCCCCCCCCCCCCCCCCGCTATTCCCCACGATACCCGTGCAAACTTAGACTCCAACTGTGCTACCAGAGCGGGGAGCAGTGCCAGGGCGTTGTGTTACTTGTAGTGCCACTGGGAAACATGGAGCGTGCAAGGCAGCGGGGTGTATAGCTAGGCGTGTAAATGTAGACGGGCAGCGGGGTGACTAGGGGGGATGGTGTTGGCGTCTAAGTTTGCACGGGTATCGAGGGGAATTAGGGTGTCAGCGTTGCAGATGTGCAGCAGGGTGCCCGGGTGTGCTGGCAGACATGGGTAGGGTCTTGCCACTGGGAAACATGGAGCGTGCAAGGCAGCGGGGTGTATAGCTAGGCGTGTAAATGTAGACGGGCAGCGGGTTGACTAGGGGGGATGGTGTTGGCGTCTAAGTTTGCACGGGTATCGAGGGGAATTAGGGTGTCAGCGTTGCAGATGTGCAGCAGGGTGCCCGGGTGTGCTGGCAGACATGGGTAGGGTCTTTCATGAAGGGTGTTACTGTGCTGCCAGAGCGGGGAGCAGTGCCAGGGCGTTGTGTTACTTGTAGTGCCACAGGGAAACATGGAGTGCGCAAGGCAGTGGGGTGTATAGCTAGGCGTGTAAATGTAGATGGGAAGCGGGGTGACTAGGGGGGATGGCTGAACCGGTATTGGGGTGGATAGCAGGTGGGGGGGAGGTGGGCAGCGTTGCAGATGTGCAGCAGGTCAGGGTATTGTGTAGGTGGTGGATGTAAGGGCTGGCTGGAAGCTGTAGTTCCACGAATGGAAGCAGGGGTAGCGCTGTAGAGTGTCTTTCTATACTTGGCCTATTTATATGTCGATATATTAACTGTCGTGTCGATCTAAGTTTTGTCGATCTTATATATGTCGAGCTATTACATGTCGACCCTATTAAGTTTCAATGTAAGTATTGTCGGTCAGAGTTTTTTCGACCTAAGTTTTGTCGATCTTGTATATGTCGAGCTATTACCTGTCGACCCAATTAAGTTTCGATCTAAGTTTTGTCGGTCTATGTTTTGTCGGTCTATGGTTTGTCGATCTTCTGTATGTCGATCTATTTGTTTGTCGAACAATTACATGTCGATGAGTTTTTGGTCGAACTTGTTCCTGTCGATGATTTGTTTGTCGATCTTACGTTGTGTCGCTGTTGTGCGTGATCGATCATGTGTTGTGTCGATCTACTGTTTGTCGAATATGCGTCTTGTCGATGTTCGGGGTTTGTCGATGTAGTGGTTGTCGATGTTGCTGATATGTCGATTTTGTGTTTGTCGATGTTCGATCACTGTCGATGTAGGTGTTGTCTGTGTTGCGTGGTCGATGTTAGCGTTGTCGAACTAGCGGGTGCCGATCCATCGACCGGATACCGTTGTCAATATACCAAAAATAGCACATTTCGTGGTCAGTGTTAAAAAAATGTACTAACTCTGAAATTGCGAGTTGTTTAACTTGAAGCCAAATTTTTTTGATGATACAATCCCCAAAACAGTGGTAAAACAGTGGTAAAGGGAAGCATCAGGTGTCCATATTTTGAAAAGGTTGATGAGGAAGCAAGCCCAATTAAATGACGATATGGTGACAAATATCCCCTATAAAAAAATGTAAAGAACATTTTTGGTATGTAATCATCGAGAGAACATGAATGGATATAAAAGTGCTTTTAATACTGATGATTCACTAACGTCAGGAAAGTGTTTCTGCCAACGAGTGATACCAGTATCATTGTGACCACTACACATGTGGTCCACAGTATCCCGTAAAATGAAGAAATATCTCCTCTATAATCAACAGGAGATTGAAAGGCTGTATCTAATTGATTCATTCAGTCCATGGGCGAGAGGAAGTAGAAATGACCTTTGAGGTGTAGTGCTGCACCTGTAAATAAGATAGGTTGTGGGTTTGCAAGTCTGTAAGTTGGTGAATCATATTTAGGCCTTTGGAGGCCCAAAGTGTAAATGTAGAGGAGGCTAAGCCATGCTGAAAATGTACATTACACAGTAGAGGAAGGAATATAGAATGTGAGGCATTGAGATTCCACTTCTTGTGTATAGTATGCCAAGCTGACCATGCAGACATTAAAAGAGAGTTATCGAACACATCTGCATGCATGGATATTGAATTTATTAATGAGTACATATCAGACCAGATCCCGGCTGTCAAGAAAGGATTTCTCTATCGAGTAATCAGAATATAGATCTGAATATGAGATATAGTATTTACTATAGCTGGATATTTAAATATTTTAATATTTGGGAAATTTAACTACTGGTAGAACCTGCAAATGGTATAGTAACTTTGGAAAAGTAATCACTTTTGTAAGATTAGCGTGACCTAAATAAGATAATTGCAAATGTTGTCAATCATCCAATTCTTTGAGCGCTGCATTTATTATATGTTTAACATTAATAGTTTATAAATGATGGACATTTTTATGGAGACAAATCCCTAGATAGGGAATATCAGTGTCTACCTAGGTCTAAACCATTGGTATTCAACCTGCAGCCCTCCAGCTGCTGTGGACCTACACATCCCAGCATACCCTTCCTTAGTTTTAGCATGTCTTAATAGAATAACTGTGGCAAAGCATGCTGGGATGTGTAGTTCCACAGCAGCTGGAGGGCAGCAGGTTGAAGACACATTGTCTAAATATTAATTTAAGAGAGGTATTAAAGCCATAGTAATGGATTTAGTATTGTTTATTGTGAAACCGGAAATATTGCAATAATCATCTAATTTGGAAAGAATGGGAGATAAACTAGATTGTGGATAGCAAATAAAGAGAAGGTCATCAGCAAAGGCCGAAATTTTGACTTCTGTAGGTCCAAAAGAGATACCTTCAAACAGAGCGCTGCAGAACACGTAACTAGGGGTCCAAGGCCAGATTACACAATAAAGAGGATAATGAGCACCCTTTTGTAGTTCCTCTAAACCAGTGATCTTCAACCCGTAGCTCGCCGTAGTATTTTCGGTAGCTCACAGAGCGCACGGGCTTGGGCAGTCACTGGCAATCCTCCTCCCTTCATTTTTAATATGGTGCCGGCCGTCAGCCAATCAGAGCTCGTGGACCGGCAGTGGCGGCACCTGACTGGCTGCCGGACCGCGAGTTTTGATTGGCTCACTTACCGGCACCATATTTTAAATGCTCGCCGCCAGAGACTCTGTCACCCTCACCACAGCCGCTCTCCGGACTTCACAGGAGAGGCGCGCGCTGCGCTCTCCTCCCCTTCCGTCCCTCATACAGGAGGAGCAGCACCAGTGGCAGTAGAAGAAGCCAGCAAGGGTTAGCACTGTGTGGGGCACTGTATCGGACACTGCGGGGGGGGGGGCAATTTATCTGGCGCTGCGGGGGGCATTTTAAATGGCACTGCAGGGGGAATCGTATCTGGCACTGGTGGGGGCATTGTATCTGGCATTGCTTTAGAATGTAAGCTCTCACGAGCAGGGCCCTCTTCCCTCATGTGCTTATCCTTTCTTACTTTAATAATCTTCAACTGCACCACATCCAGCAGTCTTCTGCCACCTGATACTTATTCCAGTGTCATCTGCTGATGTAACTATGTCTATTTACCCTGTACTTGTCCTATACTGTCATCAACTGCAAGTTGCTGTTTTCCTGTTTGACTATTTGTTTATGTATTCTGTAATTGGGCGCTGCGGAACCCTTGTGGCGCCATATAAATAAAGGATAATAATAATAATAATAAATTGCTGGGGGGCATTATTTGTGTATCTGGCACTGCTGGGGGCATTATTTGTGTATCTGGCACTGCTGAGGGGCATTATTTGTGTATCTGGCACTACGCGGGGGGCATTACTTGTAGTTGTGAGGCCACACCCACTTTTGTGAGGCCACACCAACTTTTACAGGACCGCACGCGCATTGGGGGATGGGGTAGCTCCTTCAGAGGTTTTATTTTCCGAAAGTAGCTCACACCCAAATTAAGGTTGGAGACCACTGCTCTAAACATTTGAATAGTCACCCAGTAGACTCCCTAAAAGAGAGAAAACAAGTATTTTTTTTTTTTTTTAGACGTGCAGAGACCACGTCACCTACAGGTGAAATACCATCCCCGATGCAGAGGCAAAAGGGCGGTGCAATTAGATTTTAAAAAATGCTACTCAAAGAAAAGTGTGAGAAAGAAAAAGGGAAAAAAATCACCCCAACATGGAAACAAAGACTCCTAAAGAGGAGAATGGGGAGGTCCCTACAATTAGAATTTTTAATCAGAGTTCATATAATTTGTCACAGGAAGAAATTTCTTTATTACAAAAGGGTTTAAAACTGTAAAGTATGAACCCACTAATCACATTAATTCTTTTGATGTGTTTGTGGATGTGCAAAAATGTATTCACAAATTAACTTTAAAATAGTTTTTCTCCAATCAGGGGATATCGGGCTCGGAGGAGGCAGAGAAGAGGTTCCTCACCCCGTTTCTACCAAAGTCCATTATCCCCCCAACATTGTAAAGGCCCTTCATTGGAAACTTTTAGTGTGTTAGTCTTGGAGGATCTAAATAAAATTATGCCTGTTAGTAGAGTCCCTAATCTCACATGGAAGGAAAGCACTAAAAAACTTACAACAGAATAATGAGTTAATTATAAAGCGGTATTGTGTTGACGAATTGTACAGATTATGTGGCTGAAGTAATGTGACAACTGTCAGACTCCTATATGTATAGAAGGCTACAGGGTGGTCCAACTGAACAGAATTAAACTCCAGCAGATGATAAAGCTGTAGAAAAAGATATAGGGGTCTATTTACTAAGCCTTGGATGGAGATAATGTACCAGCCAATCGGCTCCTGTCATTTTTCAAACCCAGCCTGTGACATGTTAGTTAGAATCTGATTGGCTGGTCATTTATCTCCGTCCACTTTATCTCCATCCAAGGCTTAGTAAATAGACCTCTTAATCACGGAGAAGGAAACCAAATTCATTATCAATGAAAATCCCATCACGCCTGTAATATACATCTTGCTTAATGTCCACAAATGCCTTTATAAACCCCCAGGTAGACCAATATTTCTGGAGTGGAGTCGATTTTGGCTAACCTCTCTACATTTATAGATTTTCATATCCAACGTTTAGTTTCACTAAATAAATCACACCTTAAGGATACTGGTGACTTTTCACCCAGGAAAATGGCTTCCTACTTGTAACAGTGGATGTCAGTCACCTTTACACTAGGGAGGCCAATCCCTGGATCGGGATCGGCGGGATCCCGGGATTTAGGCCCAATAATGCCGGGATTTGAATCCCGGGATTGGAGCCTCCAATCCCGGGATTCACGGGATTGCATTGCGCATGTGCAACGCAGCAGCGAGGGAGGGTTGGTGTAAGTAACTTACTATTAGGCGGGCGGCAGTATTAGGCGGGCGGCAGCCATGTACACAGACCGCAGCGGCATTTCAAATGTAGCGCCGGCCGCCAGCCAATCACAGCTGGTGGACCGGCGGCCAATCAGGGAAGCGGCCGCAGCGGCTCCTGATTGGCTGCCGGACTGCCCGTTCTGACTGGCTGATGGCCAGCACTACAATTTGAAAGGCCTCCGGCGCGCTCAGCGCGTCTTGTCCATGGCTGCCGCCTGCCGCCCGTCTAATAGTAAGTGTAGTTTTACTGACACCAACCCTCCCTCACTGTGGTGCTCGCTTCAGCCTCCCTCCCGCTCTGCTTCCTACACCCTCCAGCGCTGCTCCCTAGTCCCTACACTACACCCACCCTCCAGCGCTGCTCCCTAGTCCCTACACTACACCCACCCTCCAGCGCTGCTCCCTAGTCCCTACACTACACCCACCCTCCAGCGCTGCTCCCTAGTCCCTACACTACACCCACCCTCCAGCGCTGCTCCCTACAGCCTCCGTGCTCCCTACACTCTCTTCCACTGCCCTCCACTCCCATTCTCCCTGCTCCCTACTGCAATCCCGGGATCCCGGGAATCCCGGGATTGAGCGTTTTTCAATCCCGAATCCCAGGATTGAAAAAACGGCCCGGGATTGGCCTCCCTACTTTACACCATTATAGAACATAAAGCCAGTGTAAAGGTGGCATTTCCTATGTTCATCTAATCTATCCTTAAATCTCCAAGAATTCTTAATAGAAGGAATTTGCATCATCTGACAAAATAATTTCTTTCTATTTAAGGATGATGTTTTCCTCTATTTCTAGGTTTGTGGAAACTTAATAACATCTGGGCTAATAACCCTTTCAAAGTGAACCTGGTGTCCAATGCTACATATATTGATGACAACTTCTATGTATAGTGAGAGGGGAGAACAATTTAATTATTTTTGCTAATTCTTAAATGATAATGACAAAAATATTGTATTAAGTTTTTACATACAGGAGGAGTCCGTGAACTTTTTGGACATCACTGTATATATAGGGGAACAAATAATTAATTTAAAAAACTATACTAAACCCACTGACTCAGGAGCCTACATTGCAGCTTCCAGTTGTCATCACAATTATTGGTTACACTCCATCCCCAATGGCCAAATAAAAAGGCTAAGACGAAATTGCTCTAATGACAAAGTGTTTTCTAAACATGTTATATCCATGGAAAAGCAATTTGTAGCATGTGGGTATGGAAAATGTCAGGCAGAGGAAGCCACTGACACTGTCAAAAAGCTATAATGAAAGGATTTAATAAGGACCAACAAGGTTGAGAAGCAAAGGGATGGTTATGAGTTTGCTTTCATCACTAAATTTACAATGGAACATAAGATTGTAGAAAAAGTGTTTTAATAACACTTGTATCTATTGAAATGAGACCCTGTGTTGGGCCCTATACTACCTGATAAGCTCAAACATATTTATAGTTCCCAACCTGAAATGAAAATTAGTATCAAGTAGATATCAACTATTACATCCACTGGTTTCTACAGGTGTGGAGGTTGTTTAGGCTGCAAAAATATTCCAATTGGAGGACTTAATAAAATAGAGCAACTCACTATACTGTAAATAGTAAATATATTAAAATCATTGAGTTTATTACTTGTAATTACAAGAATATTATATACGCCATTAGATGTTGCTATAACAAATTCTATATCGCCAGATGCGCAATATTAAAAAGCGATTTCTGTCCACTATAAAGAAATACATGGATGCTTGGTTTCCAGCATTACAGGATTCTATGATGTGAAGGCAATTAAGGGTAATAAAAGTTGTAATGATAATACTATACTATTGGCAAAAAGAGACATTAACGTAATCTTTAAATGTAAGACTCTCATGGCAGGGGGAGTCAATAGTGATTTGAACTTAAATGGTTTCTATAATTTATTTTACTGTGTGACCATTATTCATCCCCTCGGTATATGGTTTACTCATCAGTTGGTGTTTAACACATATGAAACATCTTTTCATATCATGTAAATCCTTTAGCGCTTCTACCTTATTTATATTGCATACCCTCCAACATGACCCATTCTATTAGGTACAAAATGCTCTTTTCCTGGACTTTCTTCCAGTGGTAGTTGCAGAACTGGGGCTGTAGCACTGTCCAAAATTCAAACAGGGGAGCCACACCAACTGCCAGTGAGTCCCGTCAGGCAATGTTTGGCAGTGTTTGGGGCAGCAGTTGGTGTGGCTCCTCTATTGGAATTTTGGACTGTACTGCAGCCCCACCTCTGGAGCCACCACTGGAAGAAAGTCCAGGAACAGAGCATTTTGTACCTAATGGAATGGGTCATGTTGGAGGGTATGGTATAGTTATATGACTCTTAATCCCCTGGATGTATTGGCTTGTATATATGCCTTATAATTCTCATAGAAGTTCCAAGAAATCATGATATATGTTTATATATAGGATTGTTTTTGTTTCACTAATAGTATTTTTTGCTATTAAGTTTTTATAGATCTATCTACACAGGTCGACCCGTAAAAAAAGAGAATAAGCGGGACCATTTTGTGGCTATGCATTGATGTTGTAAGCAGACCTGTTGCTATGGAAATCAATGGCAGGTGGCAAGCGTTCCAAGTGTGTTCTACCTTATTCTAAAATGGACGCCGCACTACTTTTGGCATGTGGCCAAGATGTAATTTTTGATATCCAAGATAGCAACCAGACTGCTTCGGGCTGATGTACTTCTGGAAGAATAGCGGTCATTCAGCGTGCATTTCAGAATGCGGCTCAGGAGCTCACTTCCACTCTATGATACTTCCGATCCAGGACTAACAGGACTTCCGGGTCTGGAAGAGCTGAGCCATAAATATTAGTTTTTCCTTGGTGGTGTCTTTTTTTTATTTTTATAAGTGTGCTTTATCTTGCAATTTACCTCCTTTTACTGTGCAAATGTATTTGGATTGTCCCTAAACTAGGGGTAACCGCTAGCTATACAAACGGGTTGCAATGTCAACAGTGATGCCACTTATTTCATTGTACATTATTTTGCACTTGTATTTTGTATGTGTAACAAGACCTGTTATATTAACATATACCTGTCTTTTATACAAAATACACATTTTATTTAAGTGTTTTTGAATATATTGTAACCATAAACGAACATTACAAACTATGGAGTCTATTTACTAAGCCTTGGATGGAGATAAAGCCGACAGAGATAAAATCGCAGCAAATCGGCTTCTAACTGCCATGCCACAGGCTGTGTTTAAAAAATGACAGTTAGGAGCTGATTGGCTAGTACTTTATCTCCGTCCACTTTATCTCCATCCAAGGCTTAGTAAATATTTCCCTATGTCTTCCATGGGTAAACCCAGATTGATGCAGAGAGAGAAGGAATTATGGACTGTAAGCGGGTGGCAAAGATTTTAGACAGTTTATAATCTTGTTTTAAAACAGTAATGGGTCTACAAGAGTTAATAGAGTCTAGGGGCCAGATGTACTAAGCCTTGAAAAATGATATATTGCACATGATAAAGTAGCAACCAACCAGCTTCTGGCATTTTTCAAACCCAGCCTGTAACATGGCAGTTAGGAGTTTAATTGCTGGTACTTTATGACCGTGCCATTTATCACTTTTCAAAGCTTAGTACAGCTCCCCTTTGATCTTTATTAGGTTTTAATAACAAAAATGTATAAGAAATATTAAATGTCGGATATTGAATGGCCAGTTCTTGAATCTGTTTAAAAACATGTGTGAGAGAAAGAATAAAATCATTCTTCAATATTTTATAACAGTCTCCATTACACCCATCGGGGCCCAGACCCAACCTCATCCTCTGTGATATCACTATTAAGAAATTACCTCTGCTGTTTTGACAACTCAGGCAGGGCAGCCTCTTTAAAAAAAAAGAATTAAACAATACTGAATCCATAGGGGAAACAGCATAGAGAGATGTAAAATATAAGTGAAAAATAGGAGTTATGTCAGCAGGAGTAGTGACAACAGTATTAGTATCAGGGTCAAGCAATTTCGTTACAAACTGCTTTCTCTGCTTATATTGTAAGCCAAAACCCTGCCAGACCTGCCACCCCAACGGTAATAAGTGTTTTTGATATAATCTAGCTGAAGCTGGATTTCTTAAAAAAAAAAAAAAAAATCCAAAATATATTTAAGATGAACATAAGTTTTCTTATTATTAGCAGTTGAAAATCTAAGATAGTGACGATAAGATGTCTTCAAACGACTTTGAAGAGCTTGCAAATCTGCTATGTGGGTACTGTTACGTTTAGCTATATATGAAATCACATGGCCCTTCATTACAACTTTTGAATCCTCCCAAAAGAGAACAGGGTCATCCCAGTGTGCAAGGTTATTATCTACGTAATCCTTCTATTTAGTTTTCAAATATGTCTGAAAGTCAATAATCTTGAGACAAAAACACAGAGACGTAGCAAAAGCGGGACGTGTACCAAGAATCAGTTCTAGATAGATCAAAAAGTACAGGGGCATGATCAGAGACAACGATAGAGTCTATCACAGCATTATGAACCCGCAATAAAAGAGAATCAGCTACCAAAAGATTATCAAGTCTTGTAAACATATCATGAACCAGAGAATGAAACAAAAAGTCTCTACAAGAAGGATTATGTATTCTAAATGGATCAACTGTATCATAATGGGAGTACAAAACGTCTATGCAATTCATATGACCTTGAGAGCTGCTAGAAGGGTTGGCTGAGTGATCTAAACAAGGGTCATGAAGACAATTAAAATCTCTTAAAACTATCAGATTAGGCGTATTAAATTTCATAAGAAGATTAGATCATTTTTTCTTAAAAGCTAGATTAGGTGCATTAGGGGCATATATTGTATGTTTAAGATAGTAAACCTCTCACCGTGGACTGAAAGATGAACCAACAGAACCCGACCCTCTTTATCTGAGACCACATTATCAATAGTATATTGAAGGCATTTGCTAAATAAAATAGCCACTCTACGTTTCTGAGGCACATTCCTGAATGCATGCACTTTTAAGTGTACCTTGGGGGCAAACGAATGTGTTTCTTGAAATAAAATTATATCAGGGGCTAGTATAAGATATGATAAGACTGGTCGCCATTTTATTGTGGAGTTCAGCACAGCTAAATTCCACGATTAAAATCTTATAGAGGTGAGAGCTACCTGGGATGCTAAATTTGAGGGCTTAGGATGGGCTGTCATCTAATTCTAGAAATCAAAATGGTAAATAAAGATATCTACTAAAATAATGCCCGTCTCATCTCAGAGAGTAAGACAGGCATCATTTCAATAAAAAAAAGACTCAACTATAGCAAGAAAGAAAGGAAGAGCCACAGGTGAGACAGAAGAAGAGGGCTAGAAAAAGCAGAGACTAGACATGCAGAAAGAAACAAATACAAGTCATAGAAAGGATAAACTGATCTGAAACAGTATCATGTATATAAAAACCATCAGAACATAGGTAGTAAGTCACTGGAACATCATCCTGACTATGAGAAGGAAGGCATAGAAGAACCAGTGAGAACATGATACAGCAAATATACCCAACAGAGTAAACTATAAACGTATCCATTTGGAGGTAGATTTGTAGAAGAGCACTGAGTTGGGATTTTAAAATTAGCTCTTGCCAGGTCAAGACTTTTAAACATAACTGATATGTTTTGGGCGAAGAGATAATTACAGATCAGAGAGAATTCCCTTCTTTTGTGGGCCATGAAAGCAGAAAAATCTTGGAAAATTACCAATTTAAAATTGCTTACTTCAAGAGTACTCTTTTTCCTGTAGGCCATTAATAATTTTTTGTTTGTCACTAAAGTTGAGAAATATGAAATAACAGGACGAGGGCGAAATTCGGAGGAATGATGGCCTTGGTTAGGACCCAAAATAATGCTCTTTCTCAATTAATACTGTTCCCGAGGTAGTGGGTACATTAAGAACCTAGATTATATCCACTCTAAGTAAATCAAAACATTCTGAGCCTGCAATAGATTCAGATATACCTATGAATCTGAGGTTGTTATGATTATCCCTGTTCTCAAGATCATCAATTGTTGAATTTAAAAATGCAATTTGTTGAGAATGGGAGTCATCAGAATTGTGCAGAAACACAATAGTATCCTCAGCAGTATTAACACTTTGTTCCACCTCAACCAATCATGTGGGAGAATGAACTGTGTGGGTTCAGAGGTTGAGACTCCTAAGAGGAAAGAGAAGGTATGATTGGTGATGTGGAGAAATCCTGGGATGCGGGAGGTGATCAGTTTGATGGAGGGAAATCTTTGTCTCATGGACAGAAGGGGTCTTAGATTGCAAGTTTTTTTGTCCTAACCATGCTATCAGTATTATGTCTAAGAACTTGTCCATACTATGGACTAAGAAACTGGCTAATTACTCAACACCACTGATGGATAGTGTACATTGCATTTTTTTACATCACTTAAATAATGCGGCACATAATCAAATGGTTAAGTCTTAAGCAGGGTAAACTGAGTAATATAGTAAGCAGAGTAATAGAAAAATCAGCTGATGTGTAATAAACACTTAAATACTCAATGTAGTACTGTATATACAATATAAGTAAATAATTGCAAAAAGGGCCAAACTGACCAATGCAGGGGCAAATGCAGGATTGCAGGGGTCAGGGTAGCATACAGCAGCGATCAGGAGAAGCTGGTCTACAAAAAGGGGAAAATCTGCAATTGAAAGTAATTACAACAGATAATTGATAAGTGCCATCAACAGCGCTCCCTACCCTACAGAGCTATGTGCAGTGCCCACTTCGCACACACATAGTTACGGCCCTGGCATACATACAAACATATATCAGACACACACAACATACGTACAAACACACACAGCATACGTACAGTACACACTGTACATACACACACAGCAAGCATACTTCCCCATTGGTTTAGCGGCCTAGGTTAGGTGTTAGGGTATTAGTGTTAGCTTAGGAGTTTGCATTAGGGTATTAGGGATAGAGTATTAGAGTTGGTTTAGCAATTTGGGTTAGGGTATTAGGGCCATTTTAGGGGTTTGGGCTAGTGTCCTGGGTATTAGGGCATCAGGAATAAGGTAAAAGGGTTGTTCTAGGGGTTTGCATTAGGACATCAGGAATAAGGTAAAAGGCTTGGTCAGTCAGCCTGGGACAGGGTACCAAAGCCAGTTTAAATGTCTGGGTTAGGGGCTAGGACATTAGGGACAGGGCAATAGGGTTGCTTTAGTGGATTGGGCCAGGGCACCAGGGGTTAGTCTAGAGGGTCAGGCTTGGGCACCAAGGTTGGGCTATTGACCTGGGCTTGGATGAGATTTGGGACCAAGGTTGAGTTTGGCTTGGGGTTTAAGGCCACCAGGGTGTCATGGTCAGGACGAGGGCAGGGAGGTCACATGTCCCAGACCCCCGGGACTGCACCAAACTCCAATGCAGAGTCTCCTCAAATGTACAGCACACAGGCACATCCAATGCACAGCACTAGGATATTTCTTCAAATTCACAGCATATAGGTATTTCTAAGAGAAGCAGTTACAATATTGCTAGTCGGGATCCCAGGGGTCACAATGCCGCCGCCAGAATACCGGAACCACAGCCTTCTCTCCCTTTGTGAGTATCCGCAATACCCAGAGGGAGAATATATCCTGTGGCAAGCACAGTGAGCCATCATGCCCACAGCGTGATGAGCGCAGCTAGCCCAACAAGGGGCTTTCTAGCACTCGCCCCACTACAGGCATACTGGCGGCCGGGATCCCGCTGTCGGTATTTCATACTGAAGCCATCTCTAATGCAGAGTACCAAGATCATCATCGGCACAAAGCATCAGCCACCCAATTTTCACCAGTGCTCTCATGCTGAGGTGTACTATTGACATCGCACAGCCGTGCAAGGTCCACCGAACCGGCGCTAGCGGGACAGACTGACAGACACACACAGAAAGGGACACACGGACAGAGATGTTTCTCACCGTCACAAATCTTGTACTCCGATCTTCTCCACTTACAGGTCCCTGTAAGGAGGCAAAAAGAAAACAGCCACGCAGGGCCAAGAACTAGCTCGGGTGTGGGTGGTGCAACACAAACTCTATGCACAAACTTTAAAACAAACAGTTTGCCCTGCGCGGTTACAACGCACATCACAATATCACTGTACAAGATTAGACAGTGCTGTCCCTTTAAATCCCTACCTACCGCTGGCCAGCCCTTCCTTGTCCATGAACACTATTGTGGCTGAGTGTGGAGCTGGACCGCTCCTCTACACAGGTGAAAACCTACTTTAGAATTACTGGGGAGTGGGCGCCTCACAGCCTGCCCACCTTCCCACACACTCACTTGGGCCTTCTGCCCCCCCTAAATGCACACAGGCAGTAGGCCTGACTTTACCCACGGGCCTAGCGCCCGCCTATCGTGGGGCCGGGTGGAGTGACCTGGGCCTAGTGCCCAGATCACTCTTATACAGTGTGGCTCAGGCTTACAAGCCTGCCTACTTTGGGCACGTTGTGGTGGCCTGGGCCTTTCGCCCAGTACCACCCTTATTCACCTGGGGGGAACACTTATTAACTGGGCCTATTGCCCTCTATCCCCACAGGCCTATTGCCTGAACTTGCCCACGGGCCTAATGCCCGCCTACCTTGCGCCACAGACCTGTGGCCTGACTGTCCCCCACGGGCCTAGTGCCCGATCCCTGATGGTCTAGGGAGGAGAGGAGGATAACAGGGGGCACCTTAAAAGGGCCTACCTGACCCGGTGGGAGAGGCACCAGGGGAGAGCTTCGTCAGTTCTTTTCTTCCCACCCCTGGTGGCCTCTCCAGTCCGCGCCTGTCTTCGGCCGCTGGCCCGTCCTGGCCAGCAGCTCCGCCGCCACTTCTCAGCATCCAGCTGCCACTGGACATCTTCTTCCTTGACCGCAACATCTTGTGGCCTCTTCCAATGACGGCTCACGGGGCGCCGGCCAATCACGGACGGCCGCGGCGAGCCAATCGGTGCTCGCCGTGTCATAGGCCCCACCTCCGGCGAGTGACGTCAGACGCAGCTGGGATCAGGAGAAGACGGGAGGCCGCGCCGAAGAGCAGTGAACAGTTCCTGAGGCCGAGGTCACAAGAGGGTGCCGGATTTGAAAAGACACGGCCGGCGCTTCTCATTGGCGGCCAAATTGGCGCCAAGTTTAAAGCGACGTTCCCACGTTGCTGCTTCAGCCGCTGCACTGATGTGCCGTGATACAGGGCACATCTCCACATACCTACCTTGTGCCACCCCTATTCTACACCATGTATACCCACCTTGTGCCCACATATTCTTGGCTTACTTACTGTTTCATATGCAGAGGCGGAGAGTAGACTCCCTGTTATTACAATACACTTGCTCGATCAGGCCTGTTTAGGCGGACACTGCATGCTAATTGGCTGGCCACAGGACAGGCACAGCTGAGGAGCACAGAGTCAGTAATTACTAATCACTGAGCTGTGCTGTAGCCATCACCATAAAGATAGTCCTCATTCAGTGATCCGATCGCAGTGGTGGTCTGCTCCCCATCCATCACTCGTGGGTGGCGGAGAAGCCCTCTCCAGTTGTGGATGCTCCCCTCTCATAGATAGATCCCCTTCCCCACTTGCGGGTGCCCCCCCCCTTCGCCCGCTCTCAGCTGTAACACTCTCACCCACTCGCTGGTGCCCCCTTCCCCTGATACTTGGCCATAGCTCCGATAATAGCAGTGGGTTCCCGGCGGCCAGTGCAGAGGCGGAGACCAGGTTCTCCAGCTCTTAAAAAAAATGTGGCCCATCAGGTGGGGGTTTCTGGGTATTCAGAAATCCCCCCTGTGAGTGCCACTGCAATGCAACATATGATTTACCTATTGGACGTGTAAAAGATAGTAAAAATTACATGTAATGAACACTAAAGGTCACTAGGTGGCAGGCATAGACCACAGATCCCAGGAGAGCTGGAAATATTTTAGGAGCATTTTACTAGATGAAGCTGCTGCTATGCAATTTCAAGTTGTCTAATAATGCTTATGGTCAGAAAGAACATACTGAACCAATGTTGGAATATAGCAGATTAAATTAGAGTGCTTAAAGTCAAATAATATGCAAGAGCAGCGCTCAAGAAGGGAGAACAAAACAATACCAAAAAGTACACAATAATAAAACCAAAAAAATTAAATCAATTTCTCTAACGTCCTAGTGGATGCTGGGGACTCCGTAAGGACCATGGGGAATAGACAGGCTCCGCAGGAGACTGGGCACTCTAAGAAAGAATTAGGACTACTGGTGTGCACTGGCTCCTCCCTCTATGCCCCTCCTCCAGACCTCAGTTAGAGTCTGTGCCCGGATGGAGCTGGGTGCATTTTAGTGAGCTCTCCTGAGCTTGCTAATAAGAAAGTATTTTAGTTAGGTTTTTTTTATTTTCAGAGAGCTTCTGCTGGCAACAGACTCTCTGCTACGTGGGACTGAGGGGAGAGAAGCAAACCTACTAACTGTGGCTAGGTTGCGCTTCTTAGGCTACTGGACACCATTAGCTCCAGAGGGTTCGAACACAGGATCTTAACCTTGGCCGCCATCCCCCTCGCAGAGCCAGAAGACAGAAGCCGGCGGGTGAAGCAAGAAGACGTCGAAATCGGCGGCAGAAGACTCCTGTCTTCATATGAGGTAGCGCACAGCACTGCAGCTGTGCGCCATTGCTCCCACACACTCCGGTCACTGTAGGGTGAAGGGCGCAGGGGGGGGCGCCCTGGGCAGCAATTATGATACCTCTTGGCAAAAGTAACATATATACAGCTGGGCACTGTATATATGTATGAGCCCTCGCCATTATTTTTACACAGAAAGCGGGACAGAAGCCCGCCGCTGAGGGGGCGGGGCTTCTTCCTCAGCACTCACCAGCGCCATTTTCTCTCCACAGCTCCGCTGAGAGGAAGCTCCCCAGGCTCTCCCCTGCAGTCTCAAGGTAGAAAGAGGGTAAAAAGAGAGGGGGGGGCACATAAATTTAGGCGCATTTATCATATATACAGCAGCTACTGGGTAAACACTAAGTTACTGTGTAATTCCTGGGTTATATAGCGCTGGGGTGTGTGCTGGCATACTCTCTCTCTGTCTCTCCAAAGGGCCTTGTGGGGGAACTGTCTTCAAATAGGGCATCCCCTGTGTGTGTGGTGTGTCGGTACGTGTGTGTCGACATGTCTGAGGTAAAAGGCTCCCCTAAGGAGGAGATGGAGCTAATATGTGTGTGAGAGGGTGTCTCCGTCGACAACGCCGACACCTGTTTGGATATGTGTAAGTCCTATGGTGAATTTATTGCACAAAAGATTAGAGAACAGACAGGAAATCTACACGTCTGTCCCTATGTCGTAGAGACCTTCAGAGTCTCACAATACTCACTATCCAAAATAATAAACACGGATATCGACACAGAGTTTGACTCCAGTGTCGACTACGATAATGCAAAGTTACAGCCAAAATGGCAGAAAAGTATTCAATATATGATTATTGTAATAAAAGATGATTTGCATATCACTGATGATTCATTTGTCCCTGACACAAGGGTACACATGTTTAAGGGGAAGAAAGCTGAGATAAATTTCCCTCCTCTCATGAGGAAAAAGAGCGGGAATCTCCAGACAAGAGACTGCAGCTTCCCACAAAGAATTCTCAGGCAGTATCCTTTCCCCACTAGGGCCAGGATGTGATGGGAATCTTCCCCTAGGGTGTCACGTTTGCCCAAAAGGTAACCTGTCGTAACAGTTGTTCTCAGGGATCCTGCAGATAGCGTGCACATTCTGGTACACTACTCAAACCGGCGATTGTGTCGGCATGGGTTTATAGCGCTGGGGCAGCGTGGACATGTACCTTATCAGCAGAAATTGAGACCCTAGTATGTAGATATATATAGATATATGATATATATATATATATATATATATATATATTAATGCTGTCTTAAGAGATTTATATATATATATATATATATATATATATATATATATATATATAAACATGCCCAAAGAGACATGAGTATACTGGGTCCTAGAGACAAAGCTATGTCGGTTTCTGCTTGATGTGTCCTGTAGAATATGCAATGGACAGATGATGCCGACTTAAGAGGCATATGGAAGGCTGAGGATTGTGTGGAGAAGGGTTCTCGGACCTGGTCTCCACAGCTATAGCTGGTAATTCTGTGTTTTGCCTTATATTCCTGCACAGCCTAGGAAAGCACGACATTATCAAATGCAGCCTTTAGAACAAAGAAACAAGAATGTACGTGGTGCGCCCTTTCTTGCCAGAGGCGGGGGCAGAGGAAAGAAGCTGCACAACACAGCTAGGTCCCAGGAACAGAAGTCCTCCCCGGCCTCTACAATAATCCACCGCATGTCGCTGGGGCTCCACAAGGCGGAGCTAGGCCCGGTGGGGGCACGCCTGCGTAAGTTCAGCCACAAGTGGGTTCACTTCCTGTTAGATCCCTGGGCAATAGATATTGTGTCTCAGGGATGCAAGCTGGACTTTGAGAAGATGCCACCTCACCGACGGCCCTGCCGGCTTCCCCCCCACGAGAGGGAAACAGTGTTAACTGCAATTCACAAATTGTATCTTCAGCAGGTGGTGGTCAAGATTCCCCTTCTTCAACGAGGAAAGGGTTACTATTCGACCATGTTGGTAGTACCGAAACCGGACGGGTCGGTCAGACCCATATTGAATTTAAAATCCCTGAACATATACCAGAAAAGGTTCAAGTTCAAGATGGAATCGCTCAGAGCGGTCATCGCAAGCCTGGAAGGGGGGGGATTTTATGGTGTCTCTGGACATAAAGGATGCATACCTTCATGTCCCCATTTATCCACCTCACCAGGCGTACCTCAGATTTGTGGTTGTTAGGGTCTCCTGCCCTGTGCTGCCACGTCGTCATGGCAACCGGGAGACAAGTGCTAGCGGAGTAACCTGAGCGCAGCTGATACTCCGGTTCGGGTCTTTTGCTGTGCAGTGGTTACAGGCATGGGATCCGGTGCTGGTTTTTGTGCTCACAGTCTGTGAGGTCTGAGGGGGGCGTGGACAGCACCTGCTTTATAAGGCCTCTTCTCAGGTTAAGCAGATGCTGCTGAATCTTTGTTAGTTAGCCAGTACTGTGTAGCTTTGTATTTTGTTGTTGCTTACTGCAAATAGGCCTGGGCATTTGGTACTACACTCTGCCAATCCAGACCTAGCAGTAAGACTGGAGTCAGTCGTTTAGCCTGCTGAGGTTCTTTTGCTATTCTGTGAACCCAGCAGGTTTGTGGCTGTACTTTCAGACCTGCCTGCATAATCCTCTCTCACTGTGCAGGGCGTCCATGTGTCAGTTTAGTGGCAGTAAGCTGAACCTGGGCCCTGCAAGTGAGAATTAGGATTGTGGAGACTCTCCTTGTGTCTATTATTCCATCTCTGACCAAGGAGTTTACTGCCACACCCGTTGGTAACCCTTTAGGGTTTTGCTGTTGCCCTTAGCAACAGCATTTCGGGTTCTCTACGTATTAAAACACAACATCTTGCTTTTTCCATCTGAGCATTTCTAATACTAGGGAGACACCCAGTTTCTTAGCCTCTGGGCTTCTCTGTTCACTCTGTGTTGGTTTTGTTACCCTATCACCTTCTGTGTATGTTATGTCATATTTCCTAGTCTGTCTGTGAGTTCATTTGTTTTGCATCCCTCTCTGTTCAGACACCAGTACATTCCTGCAGGCACTGGTGTGTATAACAGTTCAAACACCAGTACATTCCTGCAGGCACTGGTGTGCATAACATATTCAGCAGCCCAATACTCCTGTTGAAATTTTGTGGGAATATGGAGCATACCCCTCAAAATACGTTGCAACAGGTGGTCGATCAGGTGCAGGTCCTGACTCGTCAATTTAATGATTTGTCCATTAAAATGCACACCTCCCAGGCCGCTGGCGGAGCTCCCGCAGCAGCAGCACCTTCAGGGGTTAAGGAGCCGAAAGTAAATCTTCCGGATCGTTTTTCTGGAGATCGCTCGCAGTTCTTTTGTTTCAAGGAGAGCTGCAAGTTATATTTCCAGCTTAGGCCTCAGTCTTCTGGGTCAGAGATTCAGCGGGTGGGCATAGTGATTTTCTTGCTACAAGGAGACCCACAGGTCTGGGCATATGGGTTGCAGCCTGACTGTCCATCGCTTAAAAGTGTTGATGCTTTTTTTACGGCACTGGGCATGTTGTATGATGACCCTGACAAGACGGCCTCAGCCGAGGCTCAGATTTCGATCCTTAAGCAAGGGCGAAGGCCAGTTGAGGTTTACTGTACGGAGTTTCGGAGGTTGGCCCATGATACCCAGTGGAATGACCCAGCCCTGAGACACCAGTACCGAAGAGGTCTTTCTAACCAGATAAAAGACCAACTGGTACAATATCCCTTGCCTGATAGCTTGGATCAGCTCATGCAGTTATCCATCCGGGTGGATAGACGGCTGAGAGAGCGTAGGCTTGAAAGGGAGACCGAGGTTTCCTTCTTTCCCAAGGGAACCTCAGACTCTGAGGAATTTTCCGAGGAGCCTATGCAGATTGGGGCTACCCGCCTCTCCTCGCGTGAGAAGACGCGGAGGAGACAGCAGGGGTTGTGTTTGTACTGTGGGAATAAGGGTCATGTGGTAGTATCATGCCCAGAAAAGCCGGAAAACTTCAGGGCCTGAGGGTGATGGGAAATATCCTGTCAGGCCAGAAGTCAGAATTTCCCAAGAAGACTTTTATCATTCCGGTGACCTTGAAGATCCTCGGTCAAACTGTCAAGACTGAGGCCTTTGTGGACAGTGGGGCCGACGGGGTTTTTATGGACCGCCAATTCGCCCTGAAACACTCTGTTTCCTTAGTACCCTTGGCGTCGGAAATTGAGATTTGTGGGTTAAACGGGGAACCATTATCCCAGGGTAAAATTACCTCTTGCACTAGCCAGATTTCTTTGTTTATTGGAGCCACACTCTGAAAAATTGTCCTTTTATGTGACTGTCTGTACTTTTGCCCCATTGGTGTTGGGGTTACCCTGGTTAAGGGTCCACAATCCTCAATTTGACTGGGTCTCTGGGGAGATTCTTAGTTGGGGTACTGATTGTTTCAGGAGTTGCTTGAGCCTTCCAGTCAGGCTCTCGCAGCTAAGTTTGCCAGGATTGCCAGGGTGTTATGCAGATTTTGCGGACGTGTTCTCCAAAAAAGTTGCAGAGGTACTACCTCCCCATCGCCCCTATGACTGTGCCATTGATTTGTTGCCGAATGCTAAGCTTCCCAAGAGCAGGTTGTACTCCCTGTCACGTCCTGAGACTCAGGCTATGGCAGAGTACATTCAGGAGAACTTGGCTAAAGGATTTATCAGACCTTCACAGTCTCCAGTTGGGTCGGGGTTCTTCTTCGTGGGTAAAAAGGACGGTTCATTGCGACCCTGCATCGACTTCAGGGAATTGAACCGTATCACGATTAAAAACTCATACCCACTGCCTCTCATTTCGGTCTTGTTTGACCAGCTTCGTACTGCCACCATTTTTTCTAAGATTGACCTACGCGGTGCGTACAATCTAATCCGAATAAGAGAGGGGGATGAATGGAAGACTGCCTTTAATACCCACTCAGGGCATTATGAATATTTGGTGATGCCTTTTGGGCTCTGTAATGCCCCGGCAGTCTTCCAGGATTTCATGAACGATGTGCTCAGGGAATATTTGGATAGATTCTTAGTTGTATACTTAGATGACATCCTAATCTTCTCCCATTCCCTGGAGGAACATCGGAAGCATGTACGCTTAGTCCTCCAGAAACTCAGAGACCACCGGCTTGGGGCGAAGCTGGAGAAGTGCGAATTTGAAGTTCAGCAAATCGCATTTCTAGGATATATTATCTCCCCAGAAGGTTTCCAAATGGAGGGTTCCAAGGTACAGGCAGTCCTGGATTGGGTGCAGCCCACTAGTTTGAAAACGCTTCAGCGTTTCCTGGGCTTTGCAAATTTTTATAGACGATTTATCGCTGGATTTTCGTCTATAGTGGCGCCCTTGGTGGCACTCACTAAGAAAGGGGCGGATGTTGCTCACTGGTCTCGTGAGGCCAAAGCGGCTTTTGCCCGTCTCAAAAGGGCATTTGTCTCGGCCAAGGTGCTGCGACACCCAGATCCAGAGCGTCCTTTTGTGGTGGAGGTGGATGCCTCTGAGATGGGTATTGGGGCAGTGCTCTCTCAGATGGGAGTGTCTGATAATCGCCTTCATCCCTGTGCTTACTTTTCCCGTAAATTTTCGCCTGCCGAGATGATTTATGACGTGGGTAACCGGGAATTGTTGGCTATTAAGGATGCACTCGAGGAGTGGAGACACTGGCTTGAGGGGGCTAAGTTTGTGGTCTCAATTCTCACCAACCATAAGAATTTGGCATATTTAGAGTCAGCGAAGCGTCTCAATGCCAGGCAGGCACGATGGGCTTTGTTTTTTGCTCGCTTTAATTTTTTGATAACATATCGCCCTGGGTCAAAAAACATCAAGGCTGATGCGCTCTCGCGGAGTTTTGCTCCAATCCAGGAGACCACCGAGGAGCCGTTGCCCATTGTGTCCCCATCATGTATTAAAGTGGGCATTACCCAGGACCTCTTGTCATTAGTCCTTAGAGCACAGGAGCAGGCTCCTCCAGACCTTCCGGTAGGTCTTTTGTTTGTGCCTCCTAGGTTAAGACAGCGAGTGTTCCTGGAATTCCATGCCAAGAAGTCGGCAGGTCACCCGGGTATTGCCAGAACTCGGGAGTTGCTATCTAGGGCGGTGTGGTGGCCCTCGGTGGCTAAGGATGTGGATCAGTGGGTTCGGGCATGTGACATCTGTGCCCGAAATAAGACTCCTAGAGGGGTTCCTGTTGGCCCATTACATCCACTCTCTATTCCATCTAAGCCATGGACCCACATTTCAATGGATTTTGTTGTGGACTTGCCCAAATCCTCTGGGATGACTGCCATCTGGGTTGTCGTTGACAGGTTTTCGAAGATGGCGCACTTCGTTCCACTGGTTGGGCTGCCATCGGCCAGACGCCTGTCTGAATTAGTTATGCTGCATGTTGTGCGCCTCCACGGGTTGCCACTTGATGTGGTCTCTGACCGCGGATCGCAGTTTGTGGCCAAATTCTGGAGGGCATTTTGTTCCGATCTCCAGATTTCTGTCAGCTTGTCGTCAGGCTACCATCCGCAGTCTAATGGGCAGACTGAAAGGGTGAACCAGACCTTGGAGCAGTTCCTCAGGTGTTATGTCTCCAAGTGTCAGACTGACTGGGTTGCTCATCTGTCAATGGCGGAGTTTGCCTATAACAACGCGGCTCACTCTGCTACAGGGATCTCTCCCTTCCTTTGTGTGTATGGGCATCATCCTAAGGCCAATTCTTTTGACCCCCTGGACTCCACGCCTGGTGGTTCCTCTGTCGTTTCGGTCCTTAGAGGTATTTGGAGGAAGGTGAAGAAAGCCCTTGTGTCTGTGTCATTAGTGACCAAAAGGGTTTTTGATAAGCGGAAAAGACCCTGCAGCTTCAAATTAGGAGACTTCGTCTGGTTGTCTACCAAGAATTTGAAGTTGAAACAGCCATCTCATAAGTTAGGCCCCCGGTTCATCGGCCCTTATAAGATCACCAGGGTTATCAATCCGGTGGCATTTCAGTTAGATCTGCCCCGTTCTTTGGGTATCAATAAAACATTTAATTGTTCCCTTTTAAAACGGGCGATTAGTAATCCTCCTTCCAGAGGAAGACCTTCCCCTCTTCTGATACGTGGCCAGAGGGAGTTTGTTGTTGAAAGGATTCTTGACTCCAAGATGGTTCGGGGTCGGCTGTCATTTTTGGTGCACTGGAAGGGGTATGGCCCGGAGGAGCGGTCGTGGGTGCGCAGTTGTGATCTTCATGCCCCCAGACTGATACGCTCTTTCTTCTCGCAGTTCCCCGATAAACCCGGTGGTAGGGGTTCTTTGACCCCTCGTCAGAGGGGGGGTACTGTTAGGGTCTCCTGCCCTGTGCTGCCACGTCGTCATGGCAACCGGGAGACAAGTGCTAGCGGAGTAACCTGAGCGCAGCTGATACTCCGGTTCGGGTCTTTTGCTGTGCAGTGGTTACAGGCATGGGATCCGGTGCTGGTTTTTGTGCTCACAGTCTGTGAGGTCTGAGGGGGGCGTGGACAGCACCTGCTTTATAAGGCCACTTCTCAGGTTAAGCAGATGCTGCTGAATCTTTGTTAGTTAGCCAGTACTGTGTAGCTTTGTATTTTGTTGTTGCTTACTGCAAATAGGCCTGGGCATTCGGTACTACACTCTGCCAATCCAGACCTAGCAGTAAGACTGGAGTCAGTCGTTTAGCCTGCTGAGGTTCTTTTGCTATTCTGTGAACCCAGCAGGTTTGTGGCTGTACTTTCAGACCTGCCTGCATAATCCTCTCTCACTGTGCAGGGCGTCCATGTGTCAGTTTAGTGGCAGTAAGCTGAACCTGGGCCCTGCAAGTGAGAATTAGGATTGTGGAGACTCTCCTTGTGTCTATTATTCCATCTCTGACCAAGGAGTTTACTGCCACACCCGTTGGTAACCCTTTAGGGTTTTGCTGTTGCCCTTAGCAACAGCATTTCGGGTTCTCTACGTATTAAAACACAACATCTTGCTTTTTCCATCTGAGCATTTCTAATACTAGGGAGACACCCAGTTTCTTAGCCTCTGGGCTTCTCTGTTCACTCTGTGTTGGTTTTGTTACCCTATCACCTTCTGTGTACGTTATGTCATATTTCCCAGTCTGTCTGTGAGTTCATTTGTTTTGCATCCCTCTCTGTTCAGACACCAGTACATTCCTGCAGGCACTGGTGTGTATAACAGTTCAAACACCAGTACATTCCTGCAGGCACTGGTGTGCATAACAGTGGTACAGGATTGTCATTACCCATTCCAGACGTTGCCGTTTGATCTGTTCACGGCACCGAGAATATTTACCAAGGTAATGGCAGAAATGATGGGCTTCTGCGAAAGCAAGGAGTCACAATTATCTCATACTGGGACGATCTCCTCATAAAGGCGAGGTCCAGAGAGCAGTTGCAACAGCACGGCTGGATTCTGAATATTCCAAGGTCGCAGCTGATTCCTATGACGCGTCTGCCCTTCCTGGGCATGATTCTGGACACAGTCCAGAAGAAGGTCTTTCTCCCGGCGGAGAAGGCTCCGGAGCTCGTGACTCTGGTCAGAGGCCTCTTAAAACCAAAACAGGTGTCGGTGCATCAATGCACGCGAGTCCTGGGAAAGATGGTGGCGTCTTACGAAGCCATTCCCTTCGGCAGGTTCCATGCGAGGAACTTTCAGTGGGACCTGTTGGACAAGTGGTCCGGATCGCATCTTCAGATCCCCCAGGGCCAGGGTGTCTCTTCTGTGGTGGCTGCAGAGTGCTCACCTTCTCGACGGCCGCAGGTTCGGCATACAGGACTGGGTCCTGGTGACCACGGATGCAAGCCTCCGAGGATGGGGGGCAGTCACTCAGGGAAGAAACTTCCAAGGGCTGTGGTCAAGTCAGGTAACTTGTCTGCACATCAATATCCTGGAACTAAGGGCCATATACAACGCCCTGAGTCAAGCGGAGCATCTGCTTCGCAACCAACCGGTGCTGATTCAGTCAGACAACATCACCGCAGTGGCTCATGTAAACCGCCAGGGCGGCACAAGAAGCAGGGTGGCGATGGCAGAAGCCACCAGAATTCTTCGCTGGGCGGAGAATCACGTGCAAGCACTGTCAGCAGTGTTCATTCCGGAAGTGGACAATTGGGAAGCAGACTTCCTCAGCAGGCACGACCTCCACCCGGGAGAGTGGGGACTTCATCAAGAAGTCTTCACACAGATTACAAATCGTTGGGAACGGCCACAGGTGGACATGATGGCGTCCCGCCTCAACAAAAAGCTACAAATGTATTGCGCTAGGTCAAGAGACCCTCAGGCGATAGCTGTGGATGCACTAGTGACACCGTGGGTGTTCCAGTTGGTTTATGTGTTTCCTCCTCTTCCTCTCATACTCAAGGTGCTGAGAATCATAAGAAAAAGAGGAGTGAGAACAATACTTATTGTTCTGGATTGGCCAAGAAGGACTTGGTATCCGGAACTGCAAGAAATGTTCACAGAGGACCCATGGCCTCTGCCTCTCAGACAGGATCTGTTGCAACAGGGGCCCTGTCTGTTCCAAGACTTACCACGGCTGCTTTTGACGGCATGGTGGTTGAACGCCGGATCCTAACAGAAAAAGGCATTCCGGATGAGGTTATTCTTATGCTACTAAAGGCTAGGAAGGACGTCACGGCTAAGTATTATCACCGTATATGGCGCAAATATGTTGCTTGGTGTGAGGCCAGGAATGCCCCAACAGAGGAATTCCAGCTGGGCCATTTCCTTCACTTCCTACAGTCGGGAGTGACTTTGGGCTTAAAATTGGGGTCCATTAAGGTCCAGATTTCAGCCCTATCCATTTTCTTTCAAAAGGAACTGGCTTCTCTTCCTGAAGTTCAGACGCTTGTAAAGGGAGTGCTGCATATTCAGCCCCTTTTGTGCCACCAGTGGCACCTTGGGATCTTAACGTGGTGTTGAGTTTCCTGAAATCACACTGGTTTGAGCCACTTAAAACCGTGGAGTTAAAATATCTCATGTGGAAGGTGGTCATGATATTGGCCTTAGCTCCGGCTAGGCGTGTGTCAGATTTGGCGGCTTTGTCATGTAAAAGCCCCTATCTGGTTTTCCATATGGACAGGACAGAATTACGGACTCGTCCGCAATTTCTGCCAAAGGTGGTGTCATCCTTTCATTTGAACCAACCTATTGTGGTGCCTGCGGCTACTCGTGACTTGGAGGATTCCAAGTTACTAGATGTAGTCAGGGCTTTGAAGATTTATGTAGCCAGAACGGCTGGAGTCAGGAAAACTGACTCGCTGTTTATCCTGTATGCATCCAACAAGCTGGGTGCTCCTGCTTCAAAGCAAACTATTGCTCGCTGGATCTGTAACACGATTCAGCAAGCTCATTCTGCGGCTGGATTGCCGCATCCAAAATCAGTGAAAGCCCATTCCACAAGGAAAGTGGGCTCTTCTTGGGCGGCTGCCCGAGGGGTCTCGGCATTACAGCTTTGCCGAGCAGCTACTTGGTCGGGTTCAAACACTTTTGCAAAATTATACAAGTTTGAAACCCTGGCTGAGGAGGACCTTGTGTTTGCCCATTCGGTGCTGCAGAGTCATCCGCACTCTCCCGCCCGTTTGGGAGCTTTGGTATAATCCCCATGGTCCTTACGGAGTCCCCAGCATCCACTAGGACGTTAGAGAAAATAATAAGATTTTACTTACCGATAAATCTATTTCTCGGAGTCCGTAGTGGATGCTGGGGTTCCTGAAAGGACCATGGGGAATAGCGGCTCCGCAGGAGACAGGGCACAAAAAGTAAAGCTTTTCCGATCAGGTGGTGTGCACTGGCTCCTCCCCCTATGACCCTCCTCCAGACTCCAGTTAGGTACTGTGCCCGGACGAGCGTACACAATAAGGGAGGATTTTGAATCCCGGGTAAGACTCATACCAGCCACACCAATCACACCGTACAACTTGTGATCTAAACCCAGTTAACAGTATGATAACAGCGGAGCCTCTGAAAGATGGCTTCCTTCAACAATAACCCGAATTAGTTAACAATAACTATGTACAATTTATGCAGATAATCCGCACTTGGGATGGGCGCCCAGCATCCACTACGGACTCCGAGAAATAGATTTATCGGTAAGTAAAATCTTATTTTCTCTATCGTCCTAGTGGATGCTGGGGTTCCTGAAAGGACCATGGGGATTATACCAAAGCTCCCAAACGGGCGGGAGAGTGCGGATGACTCTGCAGCACCGAATGAGAGAACTCCAGGTCCTCCTTAGCCAGAGTATCAAATTTGTAAAATTTTACAAACGTGTTCTCCCCTGACCACGTAGCTGCTCGGCAAAGTTGTAATGCCGAGACCCCTCGGGCAGCCGCCCAAGATGAGCCCACCTTCCTTGTGGAGTGGGCCTTTACAGATTTAGGCTGTGGCAAGCCTGCCACAGAATGTGCAAGTTGGATTGTGCTACAGATCCAACGAGCAATCGTCTGCTTAGACGCAGGAGCACCCATCTTGTTGGGTGCATACAATATAAACAACGAGTCAGATTTTCTGACTCCAGCTGTCCTTGCAATATATATTTTTAATGCTCTGACAACGTCCAGTAACTTGGAGTCCTCCAAGTCACTTGTAGCCGCAGGCACTACAATAGGCTGGTTCAGATGAAATGCTGACACCACCTTAGGGAGAAAATGCGGACGAGTCCGCAGTTCTGCCCTGTCCGAATGGAAAATCAGATATGGGCTTTTGTAAGATAAAGCTGCCAATTCTGACACTCTCCTGGCAGAAGCCAGGGCTAGAAGCATGGTCACTTTCCATGTGAGATATTTCAAATCCACCTTTTTTAGTGGTTCAAACCAATGAGATTTTAGGAAGTCCAAAACCACATTTAGATCCCACGGTGCCACTGGAGGCACCACAGGAGGCTGTATATGCAGCACTCCCTTAACAAAGGTCTGGACTTCAGGGACTGAAGCCAATTCTTTTTGAAAGAAAATCGACAGGGCCGAAATTTGAACCTTAATAGATCCCAATTTGAGACCCATTGACAATCCTGATTGCAGGAAATGTAGGAATCGACCCAGTTGAAATTCCTCCGTCGGAGCACTCCGATCTTCGCACCACGCAACATATTTTCGCCAAATTCGGTGATAATGTTGCACGGTTACTTCCTTCCTTGCTTTAATCAAAGTAGGAATGACTTCTTCCGGCATGCCTCTTTCCTTTAGGATCCGGCGTTCAACCGCCATGCCGTCAAACGCAGCCGCGGTAAGTCTTGAAACAGACAGGGACCCTGCTGAAGCAAGTCCCTCCTTAGAGGTAGAGGCCACGGATCTTCCGTGATCATCTCTTGAAGTTCCGGGTACCAAGTCCTCCTTGGCCAATCCGGAACCACTAGTATCGTTCTTACGCCTCTTTGCCGTATAATTCTCAATACTTTTGGTATGAGAGGCAGAGGAGGAAACACATACACCGACTGGTACACCCAAGGCGTTACCAGCGCGTCCACAGCTATTGCCTGCGGATCTCTTGACCTGGCGCAATACCTGTCCAGTTTTTTGTTGAGGCGAGACGCCATCATGTCCACCATTGGTCTTTCCCAACGGGTTACCAGCATGTGGAAGACTTCTGGATGAAGTCCCCACTCTCCCGGGTGAAGATCGTGTCTGCTGAGGAAGTCTGCTTCCCAGTTGTCCACTCCCGGGATGAACACTGCTGACAGTGCTATCACATGATTCTCTGCCCAGCGAAGAATCCTTGCAGCTTCTGCCATTGCCCTCCTGCTTCTTGTGCCGCCCTGTCTGTTCACATGGGCGACTGCCGTGATGTTGTCCGACTGGATCAATACCGGTTTTCCCTGAAGCAGAGGTTCTGCCTGGTTTAGAGCATTGTATATTGCTCTTAGTTCCAGAATGTTTATGTGAAGAGACGTTTCCAGGCTCGTCCATACTCCCTGGAAGTTTCTTCCTTGTGTGACTGCTCCCCAGCCTCTCAGGCTGGCGTCCGTGGTCACCAGGATCCAATCCTGTATGCCGAATCTGCGGCCCTCCAATAGATGAGCACTCTGCAACCACCACAGAAGAGACACCCTTGTCCTTGGAGACAGGGTTATCCGTAGGTGCATCTGAAGATGCGACCCTGACCATTTGTCCAACAGATCCCTTTGGAAAATTCTTGCGTGGAATCTGCCGAATGGAATCGCTTCGTAAGAAGCCACCATTTTTCCCAGGACTCTTGTGCATTGATGTACAGACACCTTTCCTGGTTTTAGGAGGTTCCTGACAAGCTCGGATAACTCCTTGGCTTTTTCCTCCGGGAGAAAAACCTTTTTCTGAACCGTGTCCAGAATCATCCCTAGGAACAGCAGACGAGTTGTCGGCATTAACTGGGATTTTGGAATATTCAGAATCCACCCGTGCTGTTTTAGCACTTCTTGAGACAGTGCTAATCCCATCTCTAGCTGTTCTCTGGACCTCGCCCTTATTAGGAGATCGTCCAAGTATGGGATAATTAATACGCCTTTTCTTCGAAGAAGAATCATCATCTCGGCCATTACCTTTGTAAAGATCCGAGGTGCCGTGGACAATCCGAACGGCAGCGTCTGAAACTGATAGTGACAGTTTTGTACAACGAACCTGAGGTACCCCTGGTGTGAGGGGTAAATTGGAACGTGGAGATACGCATCCTTGATGTCCAAGGATACCATAAAGTCCCCCTCTTCCAGGTTTGCTATCACTGCTCTGAGTGACTCCATTTTGAACTTGAACTTCTTTATGTACAGGTTCAAGGACTTCAGATTTAGAATAGGCCTTACCGAGCCATCCGGCTTCGGTACCACAAAAAGAGTGGAATAATACCCCTTCCCTTGTTGCAGAAGAGGTACCTTGACTATCACCTGCTGAGAGTACAGCTTGTGAATGGCTTCCAACACCGTCTCCCTTTCGGAGGGGGACGTTGGTAAAGCAGACCTCAGGAAACGGCGAGGTGGATCTGTCTCTAATTCCAACCTGTATCCCTGAGATATTATCTGCAGGATCCAGGGATCTACTTGCGAGTGAGCCCACTGCGCGCTGTAATTTTTGAGACGACCGCCCACCGTCCCCGAGTCCGCTTGAGAAGCCCAGCGTCATGCTGAGGCTTTTGTAGAAGCCGGGGAGGGCTTCTGATCCTGGGAAGGAGCTGCGTGTTGCTGTCTCTTCCCTCGACCTTTGCCTCGTGGCAAATATGAATAGCCCTTTGCTCTCTTATTTTTAAAGGAACGAAAGGGCTGCGGTTGAAAAGTCGGTGCCTTTTTCTGTTGGGGAGTGACTTGAGGTAGAAAGGTGGATTTCCCGGCTGTAGCCGTGGCCACCAAATCTGATAGACCGACTCCAAATAACTCCTCCCCCTTATACGGCAAAACTTCCATATGCCGTTTTGAATCCGCATCGCCTGTCCACTGTCGCGTCCATAAAGCTCTTCTGGCCGAAATGGACATAGCACTTACCCGTGATGCCAGTGTGCATATATCCCTCTGTGCATCACGCATATAAAGAAATGCATCCTTTATTTGTTCTAACGACAGTAAAATATTGTCCCTGTCCAGGGTATCAATATTTTCAATCAGGGATTCTGACCAAACTACCCCCGCACTGCCCATCCAGGCAGTTGCTACAGCTGGTCGTAGTATAACACCTGCATGTGTGTATATACTTTTTTGGATATTTTCCATCCTCCTATCTGATGGATCTTTAAGTGCGGCCGTCTCAGGAGAGGGTAACGCCACTTGTTTAGATAAGCGTGTTAGCGCCTTGTCCACCCTAGGAGGTGTTTCCCAGCGCTCCCTAACCTCTGGCGGGAAAGGGTATAATGCCAATAATTTCTTTGAAATTATCAGCTTTTTATCAGGGGCAACCCACGCTTCATTACACACGTCATTTAGTTCTTCTGATTCAGGAAAAACTATAGGTAGTTTTTTCATACCCCACATAATACCCTGTTTAGTGGTACCTGTAGTATCAGCTAAATGTAACGCCTCCTTCATTGCCAAAATCATATAACGTGTGGCCCTACTGGAAAATACGGTTGATTCGTCACCGTCACCACTGGAGTCATCGCCTGTGTCTGGGTCTGTGTCGACCGACTGAGGCAAAGGGCGTTTCACAGCCCCTGACGGTGTTTGAGTCGCCTGGACAGGCACTAATTGATTGTCCGGCCGTCTCATGTCGTCAAACGACTGCTTTAGCGTGTTGACACTATCCCGTAGTTCCATAAATAAAGGCATCCATTCTGATGTCGACCCCCTAGGAGGTGACATCCCCATATTTGGCAATTGCTCCGCCTCCACACCAATATCGTCCTCATACATGTCGACACACACGTACCGACACACAGCAGACACACAGGGAATGCTCCTAATGAAGACAGGACCCACTAGCCCTTTGGGGAGACAGAGGGAGAGTTTGCCAGCACACACCAAAAGCGCTATATATATATCAGGGATAGCCTTATAATAAGTGCTCCCCTATAGCTGCTTTGTTATATAAAAATATCGCCATAAATTTGCCCCCCCTCTCTGTTTTACCCTGTTTCTGTAGTGCAGTGCAGGGGAGAGACCTGGGAGCCGTCCTGACCAGCGGAGCTGTGAGAGGAAATGGCGCCGTGTGCTGAGGAGATAGGCCCCGCCCCTTTTCCGGCGGGCTCGTCTCCCGCTATTTTGAGAAATCAGGCAGGGGTTAAATATCTCCATATAGCCTCTAGGGCTATATGTGAGGTATTTTTAGCCTTTATAGGTACTCATTTGCCTCCCAGGGCGCCCCCCTCCCAGCGCCCTGCACCCTCAGTGACTGCCGTGTGAAGTGTGCTGAGAGGAAAATGGCGCACAGCTGCAGTGCTGTGCGCTACCTTTAGAAGACTGCAGGAGTCTTCAGCCGCCGATTCTGGACCTCTTCTGTCTTCAGCATCTGCAAGGGGGCCGGCGGCGCGGCTCCGGTGACCATCCAGGCTGTACCTGTGATCGTCCCTCTGGAGCTTGATGTCCAGTAGCCAAGAAGCCAATCCATCCTGCACGCAGGTGAGTTGACTCCTTCTCCCCTCAGTCCCTCGCTGCAGTGATCCTGTTGCCAGCAGGAATCACTGTAACATAAAAAACCTAGCTAAACTTTCTCTAAGCAGCTCTTTAGGAGAGCCACCTAGATTGCACCCTTCTCGGCCGGGCACAAAAATCTAACTGGAGTCTGGAGGAGGGTCATAGGGGGAGGAGCCAGTGCACACCACCTGATCGGAAAAGCTTTACTTTTTGTGCCCTGTCTCCTGCGGAGCCGCTATTCCCCATGGTCCTTTCAGGAACCCCAGCATCCACTAGGACGATAGAGAAAAGATTTTACTCACCGGTAAATCTATTTCTCGTAGTCCGTAGTGGATGCTGGGCGCCCGTCCCAAGTGCGGACTTCTTCTGCAATGCTTGTATATAGTTATTGCTTAGATAAGGGTTATGTTATAGTTGCATCAGGGTTGATCTGATGCTCTGTTGTTGTTCATACTGTTAACTGGGTAAGTTTATCACAAGTTATACGGTGTGATTGGTGTGGCTGGTATGAGTTTTACCCTGGATTCCAAAATCCTTTCCTTGTAATGTCAGCTCTTCCGGGCACAGTTTCCTTAACTGAGGTCTGGAGGAGGGGCATAGAGGGAGGAGCCAGTGCACACCAGTAGTCCTAATTCTTTCTTAGAGTGCCCAGTCTCCTGCGGAGCCCGTCTATTCCCCATGGTCCTTACGGAGTCCCCAGCATCCACTACGGACTACGAGAAATAGATTTACCGGTGAGTAAAATCTTATTATATAATATATATGGGAGTTCATGTGGGACAGCTAGTGCAAGGCTCCTATAAGTAAAGGTAAAAGGCAAACAGAGGGGTTGGGAATGGAGGGGGGAGGAAGGAAATGACAAAAGAAAATTGTAGCAAGGATAAAACACAAATACCAAGTTAGTTGGAGAAGATAAATGTCCTCTGTGGAGTCAGATGGCAAGATGACCGCAGTAAAATTGATAATTGCAGCAAGAAAAGAAGGTGCACTGACAAGCCTCAGCGGTGATCTCTAGCCACACTGAGCAGGAGCGGGATGCCCCCCAACAGGAGACCTGATGAAGGAGCAGGGCAGATACCCATGGGCACTGGAGCTCCAAGAGATGTGAAGGTACCAGTAAGGTCATGGGCAGAGGGACACTTTCAAATCCCAGAGACTGGGAGCAGGGTCGGCCTTAGCCTAAATGTTTTTTGTAAGCGGATATAGATTTTGGCACCCCATGGATGGTGGAATAAATAATATTATAGAGAAATGAAAGCTTAGTGCGCATACACATAAGCGTATTACATTTAATTTAAACTTTGGGCCTGTACTCTTGGCATAACTAACATTATACAGTTGTATGTTTTGCAATAATCTAGTTCTATATGGAATGGTAATACAGTATAATCCTAACTGGCTTGGGACGGGTGATAAATTGTTGAACGACAAATCACTAATGTCACACACACTAGTCAGTTCAGTAAAATCCTTATCTAAGAAATGAGTGGGATAACAAAAGTATTTACTTTTTTCATCAAGCTGCACTCTCCTAAATTTATTTGCATGTTAGCTGAAGTCCAAAGACTCCACAAGTACATTTCAAGATGAAGCACATTTCCCAATTCTTGCTGCCCCAGCCCCCAGAAAAAGTCTGTAGTTTTAAAAGTTATTCAACGACATTGGCTGCAGCCTACTGCCCCACTAGATGGCCATGCCACCCCACTAGACATGGCCAGGTGGGCAGGAGGCACCCACACACTAAAACATATGTCTCCATCCTCTGCAGGCACTGTTCGTCCCCAGCAGTGCACATTTTGTGCTTCTTGAAGTGATCTGAGTGATGTCACAGTGCTCATTTACATCTAAAGGAGCCGCATCCGCCGAGCAGGAGAATAACAGCACCAGCACTGAACAGGCTGGCAGCGGCTGTGTTGCTACAGATGGACACTGGCTACCTGCTGACTTGTCGCGGACAGAGTGCCCTTTATGTGTGGTGCTGTACTCGGCTGAGTACCATGCTTAATTATAGGCAGGAGCATTTTAAGAGAGGAGAGGGCCAACGTGCAGCCTCCATTGTGGGCCCACTCCTCTCTGGCAGCGAGTAGACTATGGCATCATCCCAGAGTCTATTGCGCATGTGCCGGTCTGCACAAACATGGTGCACTATTCCTGGGGACATCTCCAGTGTGCATGCGCAAATCACCCGGAAATGGCTGTGGCGGGCATTTTCCAAGTGATTTGTGCCTGCAGTGCACGGCCGCTGCAGCGGGATTCGAGGGGAAAGTATAATATATGGGTGCAGGGTAAGCACACCTTGCACCAATTATAGAAATGTTTGATTATAGGGTCGGCCCTGACCTGTAAAATTATTATTATACATACTGTATATAACAGACAGGGTAAAGTATATAGCATACCTCCCAACCGTCCCGATATTCAGGCACTGTCCCTTCTGCGGGTCGCAGTGTATCGCAGGTGGGGGGGGGGGGGGAGACAGTTGGGAGAACCAGTGATCACCAGCTGCTTTGCGAAGCTGGTGAATAGATGTCGTGTGCATGCGCACAGCATCTGAACAGTGCGGAGAGGAGCGGAAGGGGCTGCCCAACTGCTCGGGGAGCACTAGGCACCCCCCCCAAAACATCAAAAAACAGGGATCGTAGTGCAATGCCCCGCCCCTTTTCTCAAGGCCCCGCCCCTTTCCCGGGCACATGTTCTGCATTTCAAATTACAAAAGTTGAAAGGTATGATACAGTAAACCGTATAAATATTGTATGTAATGTATAGCAGACAGGGCTAGCTCCACTGCTATACACATATAGATGTAGCTATGATGAGGATTTGTTACATGCATGTGGATGTGAGGATCCGGGATATCATACCAGGGTAGGAAAAGAAAGGGGCAGATTCAATATACAGTAGATCAGGCTCACTGGAAAACGAAAGCCTGATATTCACCACAAAATGCTTGGTGGTCAGCAACGCCACTCTTAAAGGGCTGGATTCTGGGAAATAAAGGTAGCTCTGTCCAAGGTGAAGGATTACTCAGCAACCCCAAGCCTAAGGGAGTGTGTAGAGCTGAGACAAATTCCACTCAGGAATACATTTAGAAGCTAGATGGAGACCTAGGGGTAAATTTACTAACATTCGTATTTTCCCGTTTCAGGTCAAAGTTCAATCACGAATGACATCGAAAGTGTAAAACTGCAACTTTTTGAATTTGTTACGACGGATTTACTAAGCTGCCGTATTCGGGTTTTTCTTTTGTTCCGATGTCGATGTCATTCGTGTTTTTTTTTTTTTTTCACGGCAGTGATTAGCAAAACACTGCCGACTTTTTTTACAATGAATCTCGGCCGGATCTGTGTGATCCGTGCTGGGGTTCATTTTTTTTTTTTTTTTTTAAATTAAACACTGTAAAATCCAAAAAAAAAATTGCGTGGGGTCCCCCCTCCTAAGCATAACCAGCCTCGGGCTCTTTGAGCCGATCCTGGTTGCAGAAATATGGGGAAAAAATTGACAGGGGTTCCCCCATATTTAAGCAACCAGCATCGGGCTCTGCGCCTGGTCCTGGTTCCAAAAATACGGGGGACAAAAAGAGTAGGGGTCCCCCGTATTTTTAAAACCAGCACCGGGCTCCACTAGCTGGACAGATAATGCCACAGCCGGGGGTCACTTTGATATAGTGCCCTGCGGCCGTGGCATCAAAAATCCAACTAGTCACCCCTGGCCGGGGTACCCTGGGGGAGTGGGGACCCCTTCAATCAAGGGGTCCCCCCCCCCAGCCACCCAAGGGCCAGGGGTGAAGCCCGAGGCTGCCCCCCCCCCATCCAATGGGCTGCGGATGGGGAGGCTGATAGCCTTTTGTGATAATGAAAAGATATTGTTTTTAGTAGCAGTACTACAAGGCCCAGCAAGCCTCCCCCGCATGCTGGTACTTGGAGAACCACAAGTACCAGCATGCGACGGAAAAACGGGCCCGCTGGTACCTGTAGTACTACTACTACTAAAAAAATACCCAAAAAAAGACAAGACACACACACCGTGAAAGTAAAGATTTATTACATACATGCACACAAACATACATACATACTTACCTTATGTTCACACGCAGGTCAGTCCTCTTCTCCAGTAGAATCCAAGGGGTACCTGTTGAATAAATTCTACTCACCAGATCGCGGGTCCCAGGGTCCTCGGGGCATCCTTTTGTAATCCACGTACTTGCATAAAATTAGAAAACGGAAAGCCGAGCCACGAACTGAAAGGGGCCCCATGTTTTCACATGGGACTCCTTTCCCCGAATGCCAGAAACCCACTCTGACTGATGTCTAAGTGGGTTTCTTCAGCCAATCAGGTAGCGCCACGTTGTAGCACTCTCCTGATCGGCTGTGTGCTCCTGTACTGAGTGACAGGCGGCACACGGCAGTGTTACAATGTAGCGCCTATGCGCTCCATTGTAACCAATGGTGGGAACTTTCTGCCCTGCGGTTGACCTAAAGTGACGTCACCGCTGAGCAGAAAGTTCCCACCATTGGTTACAATGGAGCGCATAGGCGCTACATTGTAACACTGCCGTGTGCCGCCTGTCAGACAGTACAGGAGCACACAGCCGATCAGGAGGGTGCTACAACGTAGCACTCCCTGATTGGCTGAAGAAACCCACTTAGACGTCAGAGTGGGTTTCTGGCATTCGGGGAAAGGAGTCCCATGTGAAAACATGGGGCCCCTTTCAGTTCGTGGCTCGGCTTTCCGTTTTCTTATTTTATGCAAGTACGTGGATTACAAATGGATGCCCCGAGGACCCTGGGACCCGCGATCTGGTGAGTAGAATTTATTCAACAGGTACCCCTTGGATTCTACTGGAGAAGAGGACCGACCTGCGTGTGAACATAAGGTAAGTATGTATGTATGTTTGTGTGCATGTATGTAATAAATCTTTACTTTCACGGTGTGTGTGTCTTGTCTTTTTTTGGGTATTTTTTTAGTAGTAGTACTACAGGTACCAGCGGGCCCGTTTTTCCGTCGCATGCTGGTACTTGTGGTTCTCCAAGTACCAGCATGCGGGGGAGGCTTGCTGGGCCTTGTAGTACTGCTACTAAAAACAATATCTTTTCATTATCACAAAAGGCTATCAGCCTCCCCATCCGCAGCCCATTGGATGGGGGGGGACAGCCTCGGGCTTCACCCCTGGCCCTTGGGTGGCTGGGGGGGGGGACCCCTTGATTGAAGGGGTCCCCACTCCCCCAGGGTACCCCGGCCAGGGGTGACTAGTTGGATTTTTGATGCCACGGCCGCAGGGCACTATATCAAAGTGACCTCCGGCTGTGGCATTATCTGTCCAGCTAGTGGAGCCCGGTGCTGGTTTTAAAAATACGGGGGACCCCTACTCTTTTTGTCCCCCGTATTTTTGGAACCAGGACCAGGCGCAGAGCCCGATGCTGGTTGCTTAAATATGGGGGAACCCCTGTCAATTTTTTCCCCATATTTCTGCAACCAGGATCGGCTCAAAGAGCCCGAGGCTGGTTATGCTTAGGAGGGGGGACCCCACGCAATTTTTTTAAAGAAAATAACCACTTTCCCACCCCTTCCCACTGATATACATGCACGGATCTCATGGATCCGTGCATGCCTATCCAATCACGGAAAAAAAAAGCAGGTCTGTTTTTTTAAAGCACTTTTTTACGAGTTGTAATTTTTCACGGCAGTGTTTGTTTGTTTTTTGCTTTGCACTTCTTAGTAAATTACCGAGATTCATACTTAAACAGCCGCGTTTTGACCGATGGTGTATTCATTCGTAATTTTTTTGTTGGACTTCCAAAAAATTACGAATGCCCTCATCACTGCCGTGATTATTGCTTAGTAAATTACCGAGATGACACTTTGATGAAAAAACGGCATCTCGGTCAAAATCGGGAGCTTAGTAAATTTACCCCCTAGAGTGTGGGAGCTGTTGTATAAAGCAGCCATACACGATGCGCCGCAGAAGTCCCAAGACTTTAATTCCTTAAGGCATTGGTTGGTGTACCAGTCCTGCTGCATGAGTGGTACGGTAGCTACATGACCAGTCTTGGCCACAAAAATAGCCACCATCTGCTTATCCGCACTGCGCTCATGTCGGAATTTTTATGGTGACGCACCTACAACTGGGGTCCACTGGGTTGACTGTTGTTTGGTCAAAACCATAGATCCAGGAGCCATTGCCACTGATAATATCCCAGAGAGAGTTTGAGGGACCCGCTATCAAACAATGTCAGCATTTTGCAGCACCCAAGACTCATTCTGCTCGAGTCAGCTGGTGGGGCACCCAACGTGCAGAAACTTTGCTCAGGTCAAGCTTTTTGTGGAGTATCATGCAGATGGATCTCAGTGAGATGCTATCTCCTTCTCTAACTGGGCCACAGTCACCCTGGTGTCCACCTCAGCTATAGACTGCATGGCAGCAATGTTGTCCACTGTGATGGCAGATACAGGTTAGCTGCAGTGCACCTTGTATTCCAGGGACTGTCTCCTGCACCAAAATTCTGCAACCCAAACACAGTGGTTCAGGATGGTGCTTTCTCCGCAAAGGCAGCTTGCAGTCAGTCGGAACTCTCCTGCTGTCGCAGGCCACTCATGTAGTCATAGATTATGACTCTCCAGTTGCCTCTGTGGAGCTACATAAATAGTTTTTTAGAGGAAGTGAACATGCTGACTTCTTTAATGTGCAATGCTGCTTATATACAGTTCTGTGCCATGACATTTCATAAGAATTTTACAGTTCACAACTAATAAAATTGTGTCTACTCTGCCTATACACTGCACATCCCAAAATTTATTGCACACCCCTCATATTGTAATTAATGAACACACATGTTTGGTATCCTTTTATAAGGAGAACTTTCTAAGCATTATTTATTTTAGGCTTTGTAGTATTTACTTGAAGTGTACATATATTTAAAGCATTAATCAGAATTAGATAGGAGTTAAACAGAACATTTAACCTGAAATCACTGTCACAAATTGCTCACTCCACCTCAAACACCTGTTTTCTCCATATCCTGGACACTCTTTACTAGACTTCCTGGCTTGGACATTGCCAAGAGTTACCACTTTGTTTGCTAAACTTATCGATTCCTCCTCCCACCACCCTTAACATACACTGCTAACACTCCTGTGCCATTTCATCTTTATACAAACTGTAAGTTCTACCTGCATTACCATTCCTTTTTACCACTGCCTCACATCCATACAATTTTAACATTGTTTATCGTAATATTAAATTCCTGTACCCATAACAGCTCCTAAATATCCATCTTTATACTATACTATTGTAGTCCTTCCTATATTTTTACCTGCACAGTTCTAACTTTTTTTTTTATCTGTAATTTTGACATTTTAACTGCAATTTCTCTATATCATGCTCTACATTACTACTGCTATTTATCCTCCCTATATTTCACAATCCTCTTCTACCCTCCGGCTATTTTTTTTCAACTCCCCCACCCCCAAATCTGCCATTATATAATCCCCATCTTCTACCACCAGGTCCACTTATTTTCTCCTCCTCTAGTCTTCTCCACCTCCTCGTCTAACTTCCACCCCTCTGGAAATTTCCTTCACATTTCCCATTACTCCATTATCACTTCTTTCACCATGGCCCTACTACACCACCACTAAGCCCTGCACTCCCGAATCTCTATCAGTCACGTCTACTCACCACCATTCATGTCACAAAGCTTTCCACCTTTCATCCTGACAGACTGCTCCTTGCTAAGTTTCTCCCCATTGTGTCACCACTATCTGTCTCCCACTACCTGTTAAATTGTAAACTATCACGAAGAGGGCACTTTTCCTTCAAGTGCTTTTCCTCACTTAAACGATCAACTGCCAACATTAGCATACTTTCGGGATTTGCTACCCCACTGCTAATCTGGGAATTATGAGTGCTGCCGAAATATTTATAAACCTTGTCCATGTTCTGCAATGTTTTGTAATGTATGACACTTCTTCTGTTCATATTGTCTTTGTGTACATACTCTGTAAGGCACTGTGGAGCCCTTGTGGTTCCATATAAAGGATAATAGTAATAATAATAATAAAAACAACAAAGTATACATCCAGGCTTGTAGCATTCAAGTCAATTTATCCAATGGTTGTTTGACCGTGTCCCCATGTCTAGCTTTTGGGATTAGGGACCCCAAATATTTAGGGTTAACTCGGATTAATTTGTAGCTGCAACCTGTAAAATGGGGAGCTCTGGAGCTTTGTGGGCCCAAGCTGGAGCCTACCAAATTCCTGAATTTTGGACAAATTTGGTGGAACCACAACTATGAATACCAGAGCCACAGAGAATGCAAACTTTGCAAGTATTATCTACAATATGATCTAATTAATCCCTGAAAATATGGGGTCCCTAGCTTGAAAGACCTGCCCATGGAAAACATCTTTGTAAAAATCTATCATTGGACATTCATGTCAATTCAGTCAGGGATTGTTTGACCGTGGCCCCTGGTCTATCCTATGGTGTTAGGGACCTGAAATTTTCAGAGTTCACTGTAATTAATATGTAGATACAACTAGCAGCCCCCTGGAACTTTGGGGGCCTGATCTGCAGAATGCCAAATATACAATTTCTGGCTAACTTTAGGTGGCCACAGCTATGGACTACTGGGCTATAAGGGCCCCAAAATTTGCGAGAATAATCTGCAATATGGCCCAAGTAATCCTTGAAAATATGGGATCCATAGCTCAAAAGGCCTGTACAGCATACTCATCTGCAGTAGTGGCTCTTGCCATGGGCAAGCAGTTTTTTTTTGCCCGGGGCGCTGCTGTTCTGAGGGCGCCGCCACCGCTGCCGTGGCAAGAGCCGCTACTGGAGCCGTGCGGTGTGCCTGACATCATCGCGCCTCGCACAGCATTGTGGGAGCGGCTGCAGACGCTAGAGGTCATAATTGACCTCTAGTGTCTGTGCAGTGTGCGGCGCTAAGGGAGAGACGTCACGACATCTCTCCCATAGATCAGAGGAGCGGCGGCCGGAGATGGAGGACAGAAGCAGCAGTCGGGAAGCAGGAGCGGGGCTGGTGAGTATTTTTGTTGTTGTAAGCGCCGCTACTAGAGGGCACAGCTACTAGGGGCACAGCTACAGGGGGCACAACTACTGAGGGCACAGCTACAGGGGGCACAACTACTGAGGGCACAGCAACAGGGGGCAAAACTACAGGGGGCAAATCTACTGGGGACACAGCTACAGGGATACAACTACATGGGGCACAACTGTGGCCACGCCCCTTCCCTATGACCTATTAAACCACGCCCCTATTTTTGGCACGCACTAACCCTGTTTTGTCTATCGGGGGGGGGGCGCCAATGGAAACTTTCACCCTGTGCCACAAGGTCTAGAACCGGCCCTGCTCATCAGACAGATCTGTTTGCAGCCTTCATATATATTAATTCTGCATCTTGTGAGTGGGCCTGTACAGATTTTGGAACCGGTAATCCTGCAGTGAAATAAGCATGCTGGATAGTGAGCCTGATCCAGCGTGCAGTAGACTGCTTTGAAGCAGGAAACCCAATTTTATTGGGATCATAGAGAACGAACAGCGAGTCAGATTTTCTGTGACGAGCTGTTCTCTTTACATACACCTTCAAAGCCCTCACAACATCCAAAGACTTTGAAGTAGCAGAGGTGTCTGTCACAGCTGGAACCACAATAGGTTGGTTGATGTGAAAAGCGGACACCACCTTTGGAAGAAACTGCTGACGAGTTCTGAGTTCAGCTCTGTCCTCATGGAAAATTAAGTAGGGACTCTTGTGAGACAACTCCCCTAGCTCCGACACACGTCTTGCTGAGGCCAAGGCCAACAGTGTGACGGTCTTCCACGTAAGGTACCTTACGTCAACCTCTTGTAACGGTTCAAACCAGTCTGATTGGAGGGACTGCAGCACCAAATTGAGATCCAGAGGTGCCGTGGGAGGCACAAAGGGAGGCTGTATGTGCAGAACACCTTTTAAAAACATCTGGACCTCAGGGAGAGAAGCCAATCGTTTCGAAAAGAAAATAGACAAAGCCGAAATCTGGACTTTAATAGAGCCTAGGCGTAGGCCCACATCCACTCCCGACTGCAGAAAGAGCAGGAAACGTCCCAGATGAAATTCCACCGCAGAATATTGTCTGTTCTCACAACAAGAGATATACTTCTTCCATATACGGTTGGTAATGTTTAGAGGTTACCCCCTTCCTGGCTTGGATCATAGTCAGGATGACCTTGTCAGGAATCCCTCTCCTGGCTAGAATCAGCCGTTCAACTTCCATGCCATTAAACGCAGCCGTGGTAAGTCTTGATAGACGAATGGGCCCTGTTGCAGAATATCCTTGTGAAGAGGTAGAGGCCACGGATCTTCTATCAGCATCTCGAGAAGCTCTGCGTACCAGGGCCTTTGAGGCCAGTCCAGAACTATGAGGATTTCTTGAACCTTTTCCCTTTTTATTCTTTTTAGAATTCTTGGGATCAGAGGAAGTGGAGGAAATATGTACACCAGTTGGTAGACCCACGGAGTTGTCAGAGCGTCTACCGCCACTGCATGTGGGTCTCTCGACCTGGAACAATACTGCTTGAGCTTCTTGTTGAATCGAGAGGCCATCATGTTGATCTGTGGATATCCCCACCGATGTGTAAACCACCGGAACACCTCCGGGTAGAGGCCCCACTCCCCTGGGTGCAGGTCGTGTCTGCTGAGAAAGTCTGCTTCCCAGTTGTCTACTACTAGAATGAAGACCGCCGACAACGCCACGGTGTGTTTTTCCACCCAGAGTAAAATTCTTGACACCTCTGACATTGCTGCTGTTTTTCATTCCGCCCTGTCGGTTTATGTATGTTACCGCCGTTACATTGTCCGACTGGACCTGAATGGCCTGATTCCGAAGTAGAGATGAGGCTTGCAGAAGGGTGTTGTAGATTGCCCTGAGTTCCAAGATGTTTATTGGAAGGACGACTTCCCGACTTGACCATCTGCCTTGAAACTGCACCCCCTGGGTGACTGCTCCTCAACCTCTGAGGCTTGCATCTGTGGTTAGCAGAATCCAATTCTGAATCCTGAACCTCCGACCCTCGACGAGGTGAGAAGTCTGTAGCCACCACAGAACGGAGATTTTGGCTTTTGGTGACAGACAGATCCTCTGGTGCATGTGACGATGTGATCTGGACCATTTGTCCAACAGATCCAGCTCGAAGGGCCTCGCATGAAACCTTCCGTACTGAAGCGCCTCGTAAGAGGCCACCATTTTCCCCAGAAGGCGAATACACAGATGCACCGAGATCCGGGTTGCCTTCAGGACAGCCCGAACCATCGACTGGATTTCCATAGCCTTCTCCAAGGGAAGGAACACTCTCTGAGACTCTGTGTCCAGAATTGTTCCCAGGAAGGAGAGTCTCTGCATTGGTTCCAGGTGAGATTTTGGTAAGTTCAGAATCCACCCGTGATCCAGGAGTAGTTTGGTTGAGAGGCCAATGCTGTCCAACAACTGCTCCCTGAACGGTGCCTTTATCAGAAGATCGTCAAGGTACGGAATTATGTTCACTCCCTGTTTGCAGAGTAGAAACATCATCTTTGCCATCACCTTGGTGAACACTCTCGGTGCCGTGGAGAGACCAAATGGCAGGGCCTGGAACTGGTAGTGGCAGACCTGCAGTGCAAACCGTAGATAAGCCTGATGAGGCAGCCAGATCAAAATGTGAAGGTACGCATCCTTGATATCTAGAGACACTAGGAATTCTCCCTCCACCAGACCTGAGATCACCGCTCTCAGAGACTCCATCTTGAATTTGAACACTCGTAAGTACGGGTTCAACGACTTGAGGTTCAAAATTTTTCTTACCGAACTGTCTGGTTTCGGTACTACAAACAAGTTGGAATAATATCCCTTGTTTTACAGATGAGGTGGAACTGGAACAATGATCTCAGTCTGTACAAGTTTTTGCATGGCATCCTGTAAGTTTATACTTGCTTCCTGTGAAACTGGTAAGCCTGATTTGAAGAATCTGTGAGGTGGGAGCTCCTGAAACTCCAGTCTGTAGCACTAGGAAATAAGATCTATGACCCAGGGATCCTGGCATGATGTTGTCCAGATGTGACTGAAAAATTTTAGTCGGGCTCCCACCTGCCAGTCCTCCAGGCATCATGGCCCATCATCATGCTGAAGGCTTTGAGGAAGCAGAGCTTGAGCTCTGCTCCTGTGAACCAGCAGTTGTTGGTTTTCATGGTTTACCTCTTGCACCTCTGGTGGCTTTAGAAGAACCTCTGGTTTTGACCTTAAACTTGGCAATCCGAAAGGACTGGAGATTAGGTCCTGAGTAGGCCTTCCTGGCTGGGGGAGCTGCAGAAGGAAGATACTGTATGTGGACTTACCCGCAGTAGTTTTGGAGATCCATTTGTCTAGTTCATATCCAAATAAGGCCTCTCCTGTGAAGGGTAGGCCTTCCACACCTTTCCTGGAGTCTGCGTCAACAGTCCACTGGCATAGCCATAAGGCTCTGCATGCTGACACTGCCATAGCAGTGGTGAGTGCATTAAGCAATCCTATTTCTTTTATGGCTTCCACCATGAAATTTGCAGAGTCCTGTATATGTTGCAGGAGTAAAATAATCTCCCCCTGAGGCAAGGTACCTAACCCCTCAATTAGGTTACCCGACCATTTGGCAATGGCCTTCGTAATCCACCCACTTGCTATAGTGGGTCTCTGGGCCACCCCAGCAGCTGTATACAAAGATTTGAGTGTATTCTCAATTCTACGATCAGCCGTGTCTTTTAGGGAGGCTGCACCGGGGGACAGGCAATACAATTTTCCGTGACAACCTAGCTACTGATGCATACACTATTGGTGAATTTTCCCATTTTTTCCTATCCTCAGGAGGAAAGGGAAAAGATTATATCAACCTTTTAGGGATTTGAAATTTCCTATCAGGATTAACCCACGGTTCTTCAAACAGGGTATTTAGTTCCTTTGACACAGGAAAAGTGGCTGAGGATTTTTTATATTAAAATAAGATTCCTCAGTCTCCTCTGTTACCTTATCAGGGATATGTAGAATTTATCTGATAGCTTCTATAAGAGCCTCTATTCCCCGTGACAGAATAGCCTCCCCCACCTCTGAGTCCACCTCCCCCTCCTCCATGTATGACCTCTCATCATCAGAGTCAGACTGGAGGATATGGGCCAAAGGACGTTTTTGCGGACAAATTGTAGGGGACTGAGATGCTGGTTTGGGTACTGAGTCTCTGTTCATAAACTCGGTCATCGATATTCTTAAATATTGCGTCTCTCATTGCGGGACAATTTAGTAGAAATATTGGAAATCATTCCCCTAATGGAATCCAGCCAAGCTGGCTCTGCCCCGCTAGCCTGGGAAGGTACACTGCAGTGAATCCCCTGGAGAAGAGGAACACTGTGCCTTACATGAAACACACTCTTTGTCTGACATACTGTGACAGTAACAGCACACACACACACAGGAACACGTTAAATGCACAATTAACCCACAAAGAGCCCTTCAAGAGAGACACAGAGGTAGCCTGGAGCCAGCACACAGTGCCCTTACTGCTAATGCCAAGCTTAGCCAGGTCGCAGACTAAGTACCCAGATTGGGGACTTGGTACACTAGTAAGCTCTCCCTCCCTGCTATGACCCCCTGGTACCGCAGAGATAATCTGGAGTCTCTCCGGAGGAGCTGCGCATCCCTGTCAGTCAGCATCTGTGTCTGCTGCAGAGGGAAAATGGCGCTGGTAAGCTGCTGGATTCGCTCATAGTGAAGCCCTGCCCCTTCAATGGTGCACGGTCTTCCCGCTTTTGTATACTGGCTGAGGTAATTTTAGTGCTTAAAATGGAGTCAGTCGCCTTTTAAGTCTGTAATGCCAGTCTGGGTACTGTGTACACCCGTAGTGTACTTAGACTGTTTGCTCCCGCAGAAGCTGTGCGTCCACACAGTGTACTGAGTCTGGAGACCCCGCCGACCCCGTAGAAGCTGCGAGTCTCAGTACCCTCATGCCACCATAATGGCCGGCGACCGGATAACCGAGACGCCGGCTTAGTACTCACCACTCTTCTATCTTGAGGCTCTGTTAGGGGTGGCGGCGTGCTGCAGGAATGTACGCTCGCCGTGGTGGGGCTTGCGATTAGTTCCCTCAGGAGCTAGTGTCCTGTCAGCGGGGAACGGGATCATCAACCCCCCCAGCCGGGCCACCCCCGCCCTCCTTCTGCCCCCCACAAATCCCACGAAGCAGGCAGGCTGGTGTCATCCAGTCCTGCCTGAAAATAACAAACATAAAATAAATGCAGAAAACTCTTCAGGAGCTTCCAGCGATGTGGCTGGCTCCTCTGGGCACATGATCTAAACTGAGTCTGGTAGGAGGGGTATAGAGGGAGGAGCCAGCGCACACTATCAAATTCTTAAAGTGCCCAAGGCTCCTAGTGGAGCCATCTATACCCCATGGTACTAAATGGATTTAAAAACAGCACAGGTTAGAATCTAAGAACACCACCACTGGTGATACATGTGGTTCAAAACACATCCTAGGTGTAAACCCAAGAATGTCAGCACTGATGATAATAAAAACCACCATAGGTGAGAACTGGAGAATAGCATCACACGTGGTTCATACAGCTTTCTAAATGAGCATATGTGAGAACCAGAAAATGCAGCCAATGGGGCTAGGAACCTGATATTATCAGAATTCAATCAGATTAATTTGTAGATGCAAATTGCAAAAATGGGGTCCCCTGGGGGCTTTGGGTGCCTGATTTGAGGTCTGAAAAAAATATGAATACTTGTTTTTAAATTTCGGGACCCACAGCTATGGACCCTGGGGTACAACATTTTGCAAGCATCATCTGCAACATAAACTCAGTAAAATCCATAAAAATATTGGGTCACTAGCTTGAAAGACCTGTTCAGTGGAAATCGTAGTTTGTGAAAATCTATTATTGGACCTTAATGTCAATTGAGTTGGGATCTTTTACCATGTCCCATCGTTTGGGGCTAGGCTAGGTTCCCCAACGTTCAGTGTTTGCTCATTAATCTGTAGATGCAACTTGCAAAATAAGGAGCCCCTGAGGCATTGGAAGCCTAAGCTGGAGCCTGCAAAATATATACATTTTGGATAACTGTGGGGCCACAGTTATGAACTTCAATTATTATCTGCAGTATGACTTAAGTAATCCATAAAAATGTGGTGTCCCTAGCTTGGAAGACCTTTGCAGGGTACAAAATAGTTTGTGAAATCGGTCATTGGATTTGCAAATTAATTCTCCATTGTTTCACCTCATAGCTTGCTTGCATCAAGGTGAAATTATCATAATTTACCATAGTGGGTGCTGGCAGTGCTGTGGACACTCAGCGATACACCAGCCGCCTACACCCTTCACACACATGTATCCCTCAGGATGCTTTATTGGTGCTCAAACTCCATGCCCGGCAATGTCTGCTAATATCAGGACATAGGAGCTGGAAAGATATGATTGACAGATGATGGGCGGTCAGAAGCAGAGGTGCAGGGGAGTGGTGCAGGAAATGCAGGTGTGTCATGGCCATTTTCGCGGCAACCAGATGATGTTGCCTGTTTCCTGCGATTGGAAACATGGCGGTGGTGCGTCTGTAAAGGGGTTCACCTCTATTTGCCGCTTTCTGCAATTGAATTGCGATTGCATCGCTGGGCAGCCTTGCCCTGTGCTGGGCAGCCCCCAGCATGCAATTTTATCCGTAGCAGTTTTTGCTCTGAATAACCCCCTCTATCACTATTTTCTGTTTAACAGAGTTGACATATACCTGCACACACAGGTTTCCTATAGCAATTGATTATATCTATCATCAGGGAAAATAAGATTTTACTTACCGATAAATCTATTTCTCGGAGTCCGTAGTGGATGCTGGGGTTCCTGAAAGGACCATGGGGAATAGCGGCTCCGCAGGAGACAGGGCACAAAAAGTAAAGCTTTTCCAGATCAGGTGGTGTGCACTGGCTCCTCCCCCTATGACCCTCCTCCAGACTCCAGTTAGGTACTGTGCCCGGACGAGCGTACACAATAAGGAAGGATTTTGAATCCCGGGTAAGACTCATACCAGCCACACCAATCACACCGTACAACTTGTGATCTAAACCCAGTTAACAGTATGATAACAGCGGATCCTCTGAAAGATGGCTTCCTTCAACAATAACCCGAATTAGTTAACAATAACTATGTACAATTATTGCAGATAATCCGCACTTGGGATGGGCGCCCAGCATCCACTACGGACTCCGAGAAATAGATTTATCGGTAAGTAAAATCTTATTTTCTCTATCGTCCTAGTGGATGCTGGGGTTCCTGAAAGGACCATGGGGATTATACCAAAGCTCCCAAACGGGCGGGAGAGTGCGGATGACTCTGCAGCACCGAATGAGAGAACTCCAGGTCCTCCTTAGCCAGAGTATCAAATTTGTAAAATTTTACAAACGTGTTCTCCCCTGACCACGTAGCTGCTCGGCAAAGTTGTAATGCCGAGACCCCTCGGGCAGCCGCCCAAGATGAGCCCACCTTCCTTGTGGAGTGGGCCTTTACAGATTTAGGCTGTGGCAGGCCTGCCACAGAATGTGCAAGTTGGATTGTGCTACAGATCCAACGAGCAATCGTCTGCTTAGACGCAGGAGCACCCATCTTGTTGGGTGCATACAATATAAACAACGAGTCAGATTTTCTGACTCCAGCTGTCCTTGCAATATATATTTTTAATGCTCTGACAACGTCCAGTAACTTGGAGTCCTCCAAGTCACTTGTAGCCGCAGGCACTACAATAGGCTGGTTCAGATGAAATGCTGACACCACCTTAGGGAGAAAATGCGGACGAGTCCGCAGTTCTGCCCTGTCCGAATGGAAAATCAGATATGGGCTTTTGTAAGATAAAGCTGCCAGTTCTGACACTCTCCTGGCCGAAGCCAGGGCTAGAAGCATGGTCACTTTCCATGTGAGATATTTCAAATCCACCTTCTTTAGTGGTTCAAACCAATGAGATTTTAGAAAGTCCAAAACCACATTGAGATCCCACGGTGCCACTGGAGGCACCACAGGAGGCTGTATATGTAGCACTCCCTTAACAAAAGTCTGGACTTCAGGGACTGAAGCCAATTCTTTTTGAAAGAAAATCGACAGGGCCGAAATTTGAACCTTAATAGATCCCAATTTGAGACCCATAGACAATCCTGATTGCAGGAAATGTAGGAATCGACCCAGTTGAAATTCCTCCGTCGGAGCACTCCGATCTTCGCACCACGCAACATATTTTCGCCAAATTCGGTGATAATGTTGCACGGTTACTTCCTTCCTTGCTTTAATCAAAGTAGGAATGACTTCTTCCGGCATGCCTTTTTCCTTTAGGATCCGGCGTTCAACCGCCATGCCGTCAAACGCAGCCGCGGTAAGTCTTGAAACAGACAGGGACCCTGCTGAAGCAAGTCCCTCCTTAGAGGTAGAGGCCACGGATCTTCCGTGATCATCTCTTGAAGTTCCGGGTACCAAGTCCTTCTTGGCCAATCCGGAACCACTAGTATCGTCCTTACGCCTCTTTGCCGTATAATTCTCAATACTTTTGGTATGAGAGGCAGAGGAGGAAACACATACACCGACTGGTACACCCAAGGCGTTACCAGCGCGTCCACAGCTATTGCCTGCGGATCTCTTGACCTGGCGCAATACCTGTCCAGTTTTTTGTTGAGGCGAGACGCCATCATGTCCACCATTGGTCTTTCCCAACGGGTTACCAGCAAGTGGAAGACTTCTGGATGAAGTCCCCACTCTCCCGGATGAAGATCGTGTCTGCTGAGGAAGTCTGCTTCCCAGTTGTCCACTCCCGGGATGAACACTGCTGACAGTGCTATCACATGATTCTCTGCCCAGCGAAGAATCCTTGCAGCTTCTGCCATTGCACTCCTGCTTCTTGTGCCGCCCTGTCTGTTCACATGGGCGACTGCCGTGATGTTGTCCGACTGGATCAACACCGGTTTTCCCTGAAGCAGAGGTTCTGCCTGGCTTAGAGCATTGTATATTGCTCTTAGTTCCAGAATGTTTATGTGAAGAGATGTTTCCAGGCTCGTCCATACTCCCTGGAAGTTTCTTCCTTGTGTGACTGCTCCCCAGCCTCTCAGGCTGGCGTCCGTGGTCACCAGGATCCAATCCTGTATGCCGAATCTGCGGCCCTCCAATAGATGAGCACTCTGCAACCACCACAGAAGAGACACCCTTGTCCTTGGAGACAGGGTTATCCGCAGGTGCATCTGAAGATGCGACCCTGACCATTTGTCCAACAGATCCCTTTGGAAAATTCTTGCGTGGAATCTGCCGAATGGAATTGCTTCGTAAGAAGCCACCATTTTTCCCAGGACTCTTGTGCATTGATGTACAGACACCTTTCCTGGTTTTAGGAGGTTCCTGACAAGCTCGGATAACTCCTTGGCTTTTTCCTCCGGGAGAAAAACCTTTTTCTGAACCGTGTCCAGAATCATCCCTAGGAACAGCAGACGAGTTGTCGGCATTAACTGGGATTTTGGAATATTCAGAATCCACCCGTGCTGTTTTAGCACTTCTTGAGACAGTGCTAATCCCATCTCTAGCTGTTCTCTGGACCTTGCCCTTATTAGGAGATCGTCCAAGTATGGGATAATTAATATGCCTTTTCTTCGAAGAAGAATCATCATCTCGGCCATTACCTTTGTAAAGACCCGAGGTGCCGTGGACAATCCGAACGGCAGCGTCTGAAACTGATAGTGACAGTTTTGTACAACGAACCTGAGGTACCCCTGGTGTGAGGGGTAAATTGGAACGTGGAGATACGCATCCTTGATGTCCAAGGATACCATAAAGTCCCCCTCTTCCAGGTTCGCTATCACTGCTCTGAGTGACTCCATCTTGAACTTGAACTTCTTTATGTACAGGTTCAAGGACTTCAGATTTAGAATAGGCCTTACCGAGCCATCCGGCTTCGGTACCACAAAAAGAGTGGAATAATACCCCTTCCCTTGTTGTAGAAGAGGTACCTTGACTATCACCTGCTGAGAGTACAGCTTGTGAATGGCTTCCAAAACCGTCTCCCTTTCGGAGGGGGACGTTGGTAAAGCAGACTTCAGGAAACGGCGAGGTGGATCTGTCTCTAATTCCAACCTGTACCCCTGAGATATTATCTGCAGGATCCAGGGATCTACCTGCGAGTGAGCCCACTGCGCGCTGTAATTTTTGAGACGACCACCCACCGTCCCCGAGTCCGCTTGAGAAGCCCCAGCGTCATGCTGAGGCTTTTGTAGAAGCCGAGGAAGGCTTCTGTTCCTGGGAAGGAGCTGCCTGTTGCTGTCTCTTCCCTCGACCTCTGCCTCGTGGCAGATATGAATAGCCCTTTGCTCTCTTATTTTTAAAGGAACGAAAGGGCTGCGGTTGAAAAGTCGGTGCCTTTTTCTGTTGGGGAGTGACTTGAGGTAGAAAGGTGGATTTCCCGGCTGTAGCCGTGGCCACCAAATCTGATAGACCGACTCCAAATAACTCCTCCCCTTTATACGGCAAAACTTCCATATGTCGTTTTGAATCCGCATCGCCTGTCCACTGTCGCGTCCATAAAGCTCTTCTGGCCGAAATGGACATAGCACTTACCCGTGATGCCAGTGTGCAGATATCCCTCTGTGCATCACGCATATAAAGAAATGCATCCTTTATTTGTTCTAACGACAGTAAAATATTGTCCCTGTCCAGGGTATCAATATTTTCAATCAGGGACTCTGACCAAACTACCCCAGCACTGCACATCCAGGCAGTCGCTATAGCTGGTCGTAGTATAACACCTGCATGTGTGTATATACTTTTTTGGATATTTTCCATCCTCCTATCTGATGGATCTTTAAGTGCGGCCGTCTCAGGAGAGGGTAACGCCACTTGTTTAGATAAGCGTGTTAGCGCCTTGTCCACCCTAGGAGGTGTTTCCCAGCGCTCCCTAACCTCTGGCGGGAAAGGGTATAATGCCAATAATTTCTTTGAAATTATCAGCTTTTTATCAGGGGCAACCCACGCTTCATTACACACGTCATTTAATTCTTCTGATTCAGGAAAAACTATAGGTAGTTTTTTCACACACCACATAATACCCTGTTTAGTGGTACCTGTAGTATCAGCTAAATGTAACGCCTCCTTCATTGCCAAAATCATATAACGTGTGGCCCTACTGGAAAATACGGTTGATTCGTCACCGTCACCACTGGAGTCAGTGCCTGTGTCTGGGTCTGTGTCGACCGACTGAGGCAAAGGGCATTTCACAGCCCCTGACGGTGTTTGAGTCGCCTGGACAGGCACTAATTGATTGTCCGGCCGTCTCATGTCGTCAAACGACTGCTTTAGCGTGTTGACACTATCCCGTAGTTCCATAAATAAAGGCATCCATTCTGGTGTCGACTCCCTAGGGGGTGACATCCTCATATTTGGCAATTGCTCCGCCTCCACACCAATATCGTCCTCATACATGTCGACACACACGTACCGACACACAGCAGACACACAGGGAATGCTCCTAACGAAGACAGGACCCACTAGCCCTTTGGGGAGACAGAGGGAGAGTTTGCCAGCACACACCAAAAGCGCTATATATAACAGGGATAGCCTTATAATAAGTGCTCCCTTATAGCTGCTTTATATATATCAAAATATCGCCATAAATTTGCCCCCCCTCTCTGTTTTACCCTGTTTCTGTAGTGCAGTGCAGGGGAGAGACCTGGGAGCCGTCCTGACCAGCGGAGCTGTGAGAGGAAATGGCGCCGTGTGCTGAGGAGATAGGCCCCGCCCCTTTTCCGGCGGGCTCGTCTCCCGCTATTTAGTGAATCCAGGCAGGGGTTAAATATCTCCATATAGCCTCTGGGGGCTATATGTGAGGTATTTTTAGCCTTTATATAGGTTACATTTGCCTCCCAGGGCGCCCCCCCCCAGCGCCCTGCACCCTCAGTGACTGCGTGTGAAGTGTGCTGAGAGGAAAATGGCGCACAGCTGCAGTGCTGTGCGCTACCTTTAGAGGACTGCAGGAGTCTTCAGCCGCCGATTCTGGACCTCTTCTGACTTCAGCATCTGCAAGGGGGCCGGCGGCGCGGCTCCGGTGACCATCCAGGCTGTACCTGTGATCGTCCCTCTGGAGCTGATGTCCAGTAGCCAAGAAGCCAATCCATCCTGCACGCAGGTGAGTTCACTTCTTCTCCCCTCAGTCCCTCGTTGCAGTGATCCTGTTGCCAGCAGGACTCACTGTAAAATAAAAAACCTAAGCTAAACTTTTTCTAAGCAGCTCTTTAGGAGAGCCACCTAGATTGCACCCTTCTCGGCCGGGCACAAAAATCTAACTGGAGTCTGGAGGAGGGTCATAGGGGGAGGAGCCAGTGCACACCACCTGATCTGGAAAAGCTTTACTTTTTGTGCCCTGTCTCCTGCGGAGCCGCTATTCCCCATGGTCCTTTCAGGAACCCCAGCATCCACTAGGACGATAGAGAAATAATGATGATAGTTATACCCCTTTCACACTGACAAATATTTCCTGGGTTACTGCACATGAACGCGCATCAACCTGGGAATTTGCTCAGTGTGAAAGGGTCCTGAAAGAATATTCCACATCGAGCGTCTTGGCATTTCATCCCTGGTTGTGACCTGGGTTGAAGCCGGAATCGACCTGGGATGCACGCAGTGTGAACGGGCAAGCCGGGTCAAGGCGACCCGGCACCAGTTCTCTGAATAGGAGGACGCGGTGCTTGGAGATTATCATCTCCAAGTGCAGCCTCCGGTAGCGCCAGCGGGGTTGTCACCAACCCCGCAATATGCCGGGTTGGGTTGCAAGTCTGAAAGGGGTCTCAAGCCGGGTCGCACCTGGGTACACATTCCCGGGTGCGACTCGGCTATGTGAATCTGAAAGGGATATAAATGTACTTTAGATACTTTTTCAGTGTTGAATCCCTATTTTTGTGTCTCATTTTCTTTTCTTTGAATTTTAATGAAAGTTAAATTTTAAAAATATTTCATATTCATTTATTTTCTATTGTTGAGTACCCCTAGCAAATAATCTTTCTAGGTCCACTTTTGATAACATCCCGAGAATGTCAACAAATTGCTTGTTTACATTTTAACTATGTCAACACCATATTGTAACTGTTAACATTATGAATGGTGACAACCTTTTGACTACATCCCATTTTGTAGGGTACTGAGTAATTTGTACACCTTTACAGAGGCAGAAATGCATCGCTATCGCTAGATTGGCCTGCTGGGTGAAATGAGCAGCCCCCCCGTCTCCCCCCGCACGCTCAGCACACATCGCGCTGTGCTGAGCGGGGGGAGAGATGTGTGCTGAGCGGTTCGTTCAGCACACATCTCTCCAACATCGGCCCGTGAATACGGGTCTTTAGATGTCATCTAAAGATCTCAGATAAACACTATATATATTTATTACTCATGTACAGGCATTTTATTATGATTTTGTAGAATTAAACTATATACACAGAATCACACTATTGAGTTTTATCTTGTGAACAACACTTTTATTATTTTGGCAGCACCATGCAATACCCAGTTATCTACACCTAGCTGGTTAAGAGTTCACACTAAGCAAGATAATGACTCAAAACATACCTTTAAAGTTATGTCAGAACTACCTTTGAGGAGAAAAAGCAAAAGGGTAGGCTTCAAATCATGGAATGGCCAGCAGTCTTCAGACTTAAATCCCAGCAAGATGATTTTGGATAAACTAGATGTAAGGATGAAAGCAAAGCAAACCAAACTACAAATGCAACACATTTGTGGGAACTTCTGCAAAAAAGTGTTGGGGAAAAACATCCCAAACAAAAGGCCTGGTTCTGAGGTGAGAGTAAACAAAAAAAAGTCATCTTGTATCTGAAACAAACCTTTTGCTATGCCTAGAGAGCAAATACATGTTTTCTTTTTGCATACAGGTTAAATACTGTCTGCTTTTGCGTGTAGTCCATACAGTGCATCCAGGAAAGTATTCACAGCGCTTCACTATTTCCACATTTTGTTATTTTACAGCCTTATTCCAAAATGGAATAAATTAATTTTTTCCCTCAAAATTCTACACACAATAAACCATAATGACAACATGAAAAAAGTTTTTTATAAAAAAATTTCAACATTTATTAAAAATAAAAAACTAAGAAAATAAGAATTTACTTACCGATAATTCTATTTCTCGTAGTCCGTAGTGGATGCTGGGGACTCCGTAAGGACCATGGGGAATAGCGGCTCCGCAGGAGACTGGGCACATCTAAAGAAAGCTTTAGGATTATCTGGTGTGCACTGGCTCCTCCTCCTATGACCCTCCTCCAAGCAGGGCCGGCGCTACCCGCTCAGCAAGGTCCTGCAAAGCAGGGAGGCGCTGGGTCAGAGAGGCGCTCTCCCCGCTCTGCGACCTTGCTGTGATGTGCGCTGTTGATGCCGGCTGCCAGCGCCTGTCACTCTGACAGACGACAGCAGCGGCACCTTACTGATGGGGCCGCCCCTCTCCCTGCCTCTTCACTTATGAAGCCGCCCAGCGCTGTGTAGGAGCCCGCAGCCGGCAGCAGTGTAGTGAGTCACACTGACTCATTACACGCTGCCGCCACTGAGCTGCATGTTCTAACAGAAAAAACCTCACTGGCGCTGGTCCCCGACGCCAGTGAGAGGGTGATCAGTCACATCACCCTTCTTCTCTGCTCCGCACTGCTACTGCAGCTCTCTGCTTCCTGGACTCTGTGTTGGCCCTCACTGCATGCTGGGACATACGGGGGAGGGAGGAGGGGGAGTCTCGGCAGCAGTCTGTGGTGTGTGTACAGAAGAGTGATGTACTCAGCCCCTGCAGTGAAGAGCCTTGATGGAGCCAGAGCCAGGAGGTGCACAGTGTGGAACTTGTGGAAAAAGAAAACACATGTAAAGTAAAGAGTGTGTGTTTAGCTATGGCTGTGTGTGTTTCTGCATATACTGTATATGTATTTTCCTATGTCTGTTTAGCTATGTGTATTTTTTGTGTATACTGTATATGTATTTTGCTAGGTGTTTAGCTGTATGTATGTACAGTATGTATGTGTTTGTGTGTGTGTCTTTTCTGTGGATGTGTCTGTGTATATATGTTTTGCTGTGTGTGTTTTACTATATGTGTGTATATCAATATCTACAGATGTAGCCACACTTATCCATCCCATGATGCGTACGCATCGCGGCATGGATGACGCCACTGGTGTGCCCATGTCTATGAGTTGCGCATGTGTACTTCTATGGAGTGAACGGAGGCTGCGAATAGCCACAGCACGGCGTTCACTGTCTGCTTGCCATGATGCGTATGCCGGTTCCTACACATTGCAGCAACAATGAGGCTGGCCACATCTCTATCTATCTATCTATCTATCTATCTATCTATCTATCTCTCACATTCCCGGTAGTAAATGTTGACGTGTGCATCTCTATACTGTGTGTTGTACCGTGTATAAGCGTCTGTACTGTGCGGCGTACCGTGTATAAGCTTCTGTACTGTGCGGAGTACCGCGTATAAGCGTCTGTACTGTGTGGCGTACCGTGTATAAGCTCTGTACTGTGTGGCATACCGTGTATAAACTTCTCAACTGTATAAGCTTCTCTACTATAGGGGGTATTCAATTATGTGCCAAATTTGACCATGGGTATTCAATTTCGGGCGTTTTGAGCCAGATTTTAAATCTCTTTTCACCCATGAATTTTCCCCCTTTTTATGTCGAATCGGCATGGGCGAAAACGCCCCCAAATTCGACAACTCATAGATCGGCTGCAAATTTGCAGATTCACGTGATTTTTGCCAGTGCCGGACTTTTTAACAAGTCAGAAAAATGGCACAGGCATTGAATAGGGTGAATCTAATTCGCCCTAAAAACAGACGATAATTTGCCGATTTTTCGACTGGTCGAAAAATCAGGCAATAATTGAATACCCCCTATGTGTTAACATGTATAATCTTCTCTATTGTGTGGCGTACTCTGTATAGGGCTCTAAACTGTGGCGCAACATGTATAAGTCTCTCTGCTGTGTGGTGTACCATGTATAAGCTTCTCTGCTGTCTGGCATACCCTGTATAAGGCTCTCTACTGTATGGCGCTACGTGTATAAGGCTCTCTACTGTGTGGCGTACCGTGTTCAAGCTTCTCTACTGTTGTGGCATACGGTGTATAAGGCTCTCTACTGTGTAGTGTAACGTGAATTGGGAGTACTATTGTGTGGCGACACCCCTTATTAGTGAGACAAACAATATTTTGGGGGATGCTATTTCCCTATTTTTAATATGGGATGGGGCCCAATGCATATTGTTGCACCTGGACCCACTATTTCTAGTTCCGCCACTGCGCCTGTCTGCCCAGGAAGACCACCGCATGCATCCCTGCCCTCACCCTCTCTAACTCCCCCTCAACGTCCCTGCCCTCACCCTCCCTGTAACTCCCCCTCAACGTCCCTGCTCTCACCCTCCCTGTAACTCCCCCTCAGCATCCCTGCCCTCACCCTCCCTGTAACTCTCCCTCAGCGTCCCTGCCCTCACCCTCCCTGTAACTCTCCCTCAGCGTCCCTGCCCTCACCCTCCCTGTAACTCCCTGTCACTGCCCTCACACTCCCTGTAACCACCCTTCCGCGTCCCTGCCCTCACCCTCCCTGTAACTCCCTGTCACTGCCCCTGCATTCACTCTCCCGGTAAATCCCCCTCATTTGTGACGCACACTGACCCTTTATGAGTTAAGAGAGGGAGGGCGCAATTTTATAGTTTGCAGGAGGGCGCCGAACACCCTAGCACCGGCCCTGCCTCCAAGCCTCAGTTAGGATACTGTGCCCGGACGAGCGTACACAATAAGGAAGGATCTTGAATCCCGGGTAAGACTCATACCAGCCACACCAATCACGCCGTACAACTTGTGATCTGAACCCAGTTAACAGCATGATAACAGAGGAGCCTCTAGAAAAGATGGCTCACTACAGCAATAACCCGATTTTTTGGTAACAATAACTATGTACCAGTATTGCAGACAATCCGCACTTGGGATGGGCGCCCAGCATCCACTACGGACTACGAGAAATAGAATTATCGGTAAGTAAATTCTTATTTTCTCTAACGTCCTAAGTGGATGCTGGGGACTCCGTAAGGACCATGGGGATTATACCAAAGCTCCCAAACGGGCGGGAGAGTGCGGATGACTCTGCAGCACCAAATGAGAGAACTCCAGGTCCTCCTCAGCCAGGGTATCAATTTTGTAGAATTTTACAAACGTATTTGCTCCTGACCAAGTAGCTGCTCGGCAAAGTTGTAAAGCCGAGACCCCTCGGGCAGCCGCCCAAGATGAGCCCACCTTCCTTGTGGAGTGGGCATTTACAGATTTTTGGCTGTGGCAGGCCTGCCACCGAATGTGCAAGCTGAATTGTACTACAAATCCAACGAGCAATAGTCTGCTTAGAAGCAGGAGCACCCAGCTTGTTGGGTGCATACAGGATAAACAGCGAGTCAGTTTTCCTGACTCCAGCCATCCTGGAAACATATATTTTCAGGGCCCTGACAACGTCTAGCAACTTGGAGTCCTCCAAGTCCCTAGTAGCCGCAGGCACCACAATAGGTTGGTTCAGGTGAAACGCTGAAACCACCTTAGGGAGAAACTGAGGACGAGTCCTCAATTCCGCCCTGTCCGAATGGAAAATCAGATAAGGGCTTTTACAGGATAAAGCCGCCAATTCTGACACGCGCCTGGCCCAGGCCAGGGCCAACAGCATGACCACTTTCCATGTGAGATATTTTAACTCCACAGATTTAAGTGGTTCAAACCAATGTGACTTTTGGAACCCAAAAACTACATTGAGATCCCAAAGTGCCACTGGAGGCACAAAAGGAGGCTGTATATGCAGTACCCCTTTTACAAACGTCTGAACTTCAGGGACTGAAGCTAGTTCTTTTTGGAAGAAAATTGACAGGGCCGAAATTTGAACCTTAATGGACCCCAATTTCAGGCCCATAGACACTCCTGTTTGCAGGAAATGTAGGAATCGACCCAGTTGAATTTCCTCCGTCGGGCCTTACTGGCCTCGCACCACGCAACATATTTTCGCCAAATGCGGTGATAATGTTTTGCGGTTACATCCTTCCTGGCTTTGATCAGGATAGGGATGACTTCATCCGGAATGCCTTTTTTCCTTCAGGATCCGGCGTTCAACCGCCATGCCGTCAAACGCAGCCGCGGTAAGTCTTGGAACAGACAGGGTCCTTGCTGGAGCAGGTCCCTTCTTAGAGGTAGAGGCCACGGATCCTCCGTGAGCATCTCTTGAAGTTCCGGTTACCAAGTCCTTCTTGGCCAATCCGGAGCCACGAATATAGTGCTTACTCCTCTCCATCTTATCAATCTCAGTACCTTGGGTATGAGAGGCAGAGGAGGGAACACATACACTGACTGGTACACCCACGGTGTTACCAGAGCGTCTACAGCTATTGCCTGAGGGTCCCTTGACCTGGCGCAATACCTGTCGAGTTTTTCCCAACGGTTTATAATCATGTGGAAGACTTCTGGGTGAAGTCCCCACTCTCCCGGGTGGAGGTCGTGCTGAGGAAGTCTGCTTCCCAGTTGTCCACTCCCGGAATGAATACTGCTGACAGTGCTATCACATGATTTTCCGACCAGCGAAGAATCCTTGCAGCTTCTGCCATTGCCCTCCTGCTTCTTGTGCCACCCTGTCTGTTTACGTGGGTGACTGCCGTGATGTTGTCCGACTGGATCAACACCGGCTGACCTTGAAGCAGAGGTCTTGCTAAGCTTAGAGCATTGTAAATGGCCCTTAGCTTCAGGATATTTATGTGAAGTGATGTCTCCAGGCTTGACCATAAGCCCTGGATATTCCTTCCCTGTGTGACTGCTCCCCAGCCTCGCAGGCTGGCATCCGTGGCACCAGGACCCAGTCTTGAATGCCGAATCTGCGGCCCTCTAGAAGATGAGCACTCTGCAACCACCACAGGAGGGACACCCTTGTCCTTGGTAACAGGGTTATCCGCTGATGCATCTGAAGATGCGACCCGGACCATTTGTCCAGCAGGTCCCACTGGAAAGTTCTTGCGTGGAATCTGCCGAATGGGATTGCTTCGTAGGAAGCCACCATTTTACCCAGAACCCTTGTGCATTGATGCACTGAGACTTGGCTCGGTTTTAGGAGGTTCCTGACTAGCTCGGATAACTCCCTGGCTTTCTCCTCCGGGAGAAACACCTTTTTCTGGACTGTGTCCAGGATCATCCCTAGGAACAGAAGACAAGTCGTCGGAACCAGCTGCGATTTTGGAATATTGAGAATCCAATCGTGCTGCCGCTACACTACCTGAGATAGTGCTACACCGACCTCCAACTGTTCCCTGGATCTTACCCTTATCAAGGAATCGTCCAAGTAAAGGATAACTAAAATTCCCTTCCTTCGAAGGAATATCATCATTTCGGCCATTACCTTGGTAAAGACCCGGGGTGCCGTGGACCATCCATACGGCAGCGTCTGAACTGATAGTGACAGTTCTGTACCATAAACCTGAGGTACCCTTGATGAGAAGGGTAAATTTTGACATGAAGGTAAGCATCCTTGATGTCCCGAGACATCATGTAGTCCCCTTCTTCCAGGTTCGCAATCACTGCTCTGAGTGACTCAATCTTGAATTTGAACCTCTGTATGTAAGTGTTCAAAGATTTTAGATTTAGAATCGGTCTCACCGAGCCGTCCGGCTTCGGTACCACAACAGTGTGGAATAATACCCCGTTCCCTGTTGCAGGAGGGGTACCTTGATTATCACCTGCTGGGAATACAGCTTGTGAATGGCTTCCAAAACTGTCTCCCTGTCAGAAGGAGACATCGGTAAAGCCGACTTTAGGAAACGGCGAGGGGGAGACGTCTCGAATTCTAATTTGTACCCCTGAGATATCACCTGAAGGATCCAGGGGTCTACTTGCGAGTGAGCCCACTGCGCGCTGAAATTCATTGAGACGGGCCCCCCACCGTGCCTGATTCTGCTTGTAAAGCCCCAGCGTCATACTGAGGGCTTGGCAGAGGCGGGAGAGGGTTTCTGTTCCTGGGAACTGGCTGATTTCTGCAGCCTTTTTCCTCTCCCTCTGTCACGGGGCAGAAATGAGGAACCTTTTGCCCGCTTGTCCATGAAAAGACTGCGCCTGATAATACGGCGTCTTCTCATGTTGAGAGGCGACCTGGGGTACAAACGTGGATTTCCCAGCTGTTGCCGTGGCCACCAGGTCTGAAAGACCGACCCCAAATAACTCCTCCCTTTAATAAGGCAATACTACCAAATGCCGTTTGGAATACGCCTCACCTGACCACTGACGTGTCCATAACCCTCTACTGGTAGAAATGGACAACGCACTTAGACTTGATGCCAGTCGGCAAATATTCCGCTGTGCATCACGCATATATAGAAATGCATCTTTTAAATGCTCTATAGGCAAAAATATACTGTCCCTATCTAGGGTATCAATATTTCCAGTCAGGGAATCCGACCACGCCAACCCAGCACTGCACATCCAGGCTGAGGCGATTGCTGGTCGCAGTATAACACCAGTATGTGTGTAAATACATTTTAGGATACCCTCCTGCTTTCTATCAGCAGGATCCTTAAGGGCGGCCATCTCAGGAGAGGGTAGAGCCCTTACAAGCGTGTGAGCGCTTTATCCACCCTAGGAGGTGTTTCCCAACGCACCCTAACCTCTGGCGGGAAAGGATATAATGCCAATAACATTTTAGAAATTATCAGTTGTTATCGGGGGAAAACCACGCATCATCACACACCTCATTTAATTTCTCAGATTCAGGAAAACTACAGGTAGTTTTTCCTCACCGAACATAATACCCCTTTTTTATTGGTGGTACTCGTATTATCAGAAATGTGTAAAACATATTTCATTGCCTCAATCATGTAACGTGTGGCCCTACTGGAAGTCACATTTGTCTCTTCACCGTCGACACTGGAGTCAGTATCCGTGTCGGCGTCTATATCTGCCATCTGAGGTAACGGGCGCTTTAGAGCCCCTGACGGCCTATGAGACGTCTGGACAGGCACAAGCTGAGTAGCCGGCTGTCTCATGTCAACCACTGTCTTTTATACAGAGCTGACACTGTCACGTAATTCCTTCCAACAGTTCTCCACTCAGGTGTCGACCCCCTAGAGGGTGACATCACTATTACAGGCAATCTGCTCCGTCTCCACATCATTTTTCTCCTCATACATGTCGACACAAACGTACCGACATACAGCACACACACAGGGAATGCTCTGATAGAGGACAGGACCCCACTAGCCCTTTGGGGAGACAGAGGGAGAGTTTGCCAGCACACACCAGAGCGCTATATATATACAGGGATAACCTTATATAAGTGTTTTTCCCCTTATAGCTGCTGTATTGTTTATACTGCGCCTAATTAGTGCCCCCCCTCTCTTTTTTAACCCTTTCTGTAGTGTAGTGACTGCAGGGGAGAGACAGGGAGCTTCCCTCCAACGGAGCTGTGAGGGAAAATGGCGCCAGTGTGCAGAGGAGATAGGCTCCGCCCCCTTATCGGCGGCCTTATCTCCCGTTTTTTTATGTATTTTGGCCGGGGTTAAATGCATCCATATAGCCCAGGAGCTATATGTGATGCATTTTTTTTTTTGCCATCCAAGGTGTTTTTTTATTGCGTCTCAGGGCGCCCCCCCCCCCCAGCGCCCTGCACCCTCAGTGACCGGAGTGTGAAGTGTGCTGAGAGCAATGGCGCACAGCTGCAGTGCTGTGCGCTACCTTGTTGAAGACAGGACGTCTTCTGCCGCCGATTTTCCGGACCTCTTCTGCCTTCTGGCTCTGTAAGGGGGCCGGCGGCGCGGCTCTGGGACCCATCCAGGCTGGGCCTGTGATCGTCCCTCTGGAGCTAATGTCCAGTAGCCTAAGAAGCCCAATCCACTCTGCACGCAGGTGAGTTCGCTTCTTCTCCCCTTAGTCCCTCGATGCAGTGAGCCTGTTGCCAGCAGGTCTCACTGAAAATAAAAAACCTAAACTAAAACTTTCACTAAGAAGCTCAGGAGAGCCCCATGTGTGCACCCTTCTCGTTCGGGCACAAAGATCTAACTGAGGCTTGGAGGAGGGTCATAGGGGGAGGAGCCAGTGCACACCAGATAATCCTAAAGCTTTCTTTAGATGTGCCCAGTCTCCTGCGGAGCCGCTATTCCCCATGGTCCTTACGGAGTCCCCAGCATCCACTTAGGACGTTAGAGAAATAACATTTTCATAAGTATTCACAGCCTTTGCTCAATACTTTGTTGATGCACCTTTGGCAGCAATTACAGCCTCAAGTCTTAATATGATGCCACAAGCTTGGCACACCTATCTTTGAGCAGTTTCGCCCATTCCTCTTTGCAGCACCTCTCAAGCTCCATCAGGTTGGATGGGAAGCGTCGGTGCACAGCCATTTTCAGATCTCTCCAGAGATGTTCAATCGGATTCATGTCTAGGCTCTGGCTTGGCCACTAAAGGACATTTACAGAGTTGTCCTGAAGCCACTCTTGGCTGTGTGCTTAGGGTCGTTGTCCTGCTGAAAGATGAACCATCACCCCAGTCTGAGGTCAAGAACGCTCTGGCGCAGGTTTTTATCCAGGATGTCTCATTGCTGCATTCCTCTTTCCCTCTATCCCACTTCCTGCCGCTGAAAAACATCCCAACAGCATAATGCTGCCACCACCATGATTCACTGTAGGGATGGTATTGGCCTGGTGATGAGCGGTGCCTGGTTTGCTCCAAACATGACGCTTAGCATTCACGCCAAAGAGTTCAATATTTGTCTCATCAGACCAAAGAATTTTGTTTCTCATGGTCTGAGAGTCCTTCAGGTGCATTTTGGCAAACTCCAGACGGGATGCCATGTGCTGTTTACTAAGGAGTGGCTTCCATCAGTACCATACAGGCCTGATTGGTGGATTGCTGCCGAGATAGTTGCAGCAATCCACCAATCAGGCCTGTATGGTACAGTACAGTACTGCCTTCTTCCTCCCAGCCCCACCTCCCTGCACTGGACCGAGTGCTGCCAGTGTGCCTGCGCAATAGACTCACTGTCAGGAGCCAGAGGTGTAAAATCAAGGTTGACAATTATCAACCTTCATTTAATCACCTTTGGCACTGATGGTCACAGTCTTCCTCTTTCACCTCCTCCTTCTGACACCTAGTGCACATGCCCCACCTCACCCAAATGGCACTCCTACACTAGCTGTGTGACCAATATGGCTGTTAATCAGTTTATACAGAAGAGCCACACATCAGGGAAAAAACAATAAATATACGTTATGGTAAGAACCTACTGTTGATAACGGGATTTCTCTTAAATCCACTGGATCCCCTTAGAATGTAAGCTCTCACGAGTAGGGCCCTCTTCCCTCATGTGTTTATCCTTTTCTTACTTTAATAATCCTCAACTGCCCAAATCACGCAGTTTTTTGGCCACCTGGAACTTATCTCTCTCATTTACTGGTGTAGTTATGCTTAGTTACCCTGTAGGGACATCACCATTGCGTCTGAGTATGCCCCCCACATTCTCCTTCCCAGCCGTACTAAGATCTGATCAAAATGTTATCCCACTCCTACTTCTGCCACTAGTTACCTGCTATTGTGTTTTTTTTTTGTTTTTCTTTCCTCCTCATTGCTCGCTTCACCCCACCATGTGTTTTTCCTGTAATGTTTACCTCCACTGATTGCACACCTTGCCATTGTGCCCTTCATGCAGGGTACATCATACTACTACATAAGCATCAGTTTTCCCATATATGAACTTGGCCCTTGTATGGCTCACCTCCCACAGTGTAACCTTCAAAGTGCGCCCAACATGGCTGCCCCATGTGGTACACTTGTGGATGGGATGAATAATACATGGACCTTGTGGTTTTGTTGGAACCCTACTCTAAACTGTAGGACTCTGCAATCACCCCCATTTTGTGTCATCTCTTCTAGGGGTAGACTATTCCACCCTGGGTAATCCTACGCGGAGCGCCCAAGATGGCTGCTGCACTTGGTACCTATGAGGGTGGAATACACAACCCTTGGAAGTCATTACCCAAAATACCTACACCAATCCTGCATTATGCTTTCTGTGTGCTTAAGGTTTTTCGTTTATGTCTGTGTTGCTTGTCTATTGTTGTATTACTCAAATCCTCTGTATCATGTGTATTGTTTTTGATGTCTGTAAAGCGCCTTGAGTCCTGTTGGAGAAAGAGCGCTATATAAATAAAACTATTATTATTATTATTACTTGTCCTATATTGTCTTCAACTGTAAGTCACTGTTTTCCTGTTTTGATTATGTGCATATGTAATCTGTAATTGGGCGCTGTGGAACCCTTGTGGCGCCATATAAATAAGGTTAATAATAATAATCCACAGGATAACAATTGGATATGATGAAGCGACAGCGGATTTGCGCCAATCGGTCAAAGCTTTTCTGGCCTCTCAGCATGCAACGGGCCCGTCCATATATCCCCGCCTCCTGGCTCAGGCAAATCAGTTGTATTCCAAAGCTCAAGGCAGGAGCATCATAGATAGCCCTAATCAGGCATAAGAACACACATGCACACCCTTCCGTACAAGAAGGAAGAGGTTAGTGAGTAAAAGGATCCTCAAATCAGGTGCATAAGAGTGGGATCCCTGTGGACTTAGGAGAAAAAACATTATCAACGGTAAGTTCTTACCATAACGTATATTTCTCCGGCAGGGTCCACAGGTTATCCACAGGATAACAATGGGATTTCCCAAAGCAATTTAGTGGTGGGGACGTTCCTGATTGGACAGGAGAATCCTTCGCCCGAATTCATAGTCATGAAAGGTAAAGGTATCCAAGGCATAATGTCTAAAGAGTGTGTTAATGGAAGACCATGTGGCCGCCTTACATATCTGTTCTGCTGAAGCACCACGTTGTGCTGCCCATGATGGACCTACCTTACGAGTAGAGTGAGCAGAGACATTAGCTGGAACAGGGAGATCAGCCTGAGAATATGCTTCTGAAATCGTCATCCGAAGCCATCTTGCAAGGGTCTGCTTATCAGCAGGCCATCCTCTCTTGTGAAATCCGTAGAGAATGAAAAGAGAATCTGTCTTTCTGATGGCACTGGTATGATCCACGTCGATCCTTAATGCATGGACCACTCCAGCGATGCATCTCCCGCAGATAGGTCCAGTACCTGGAAAGCCGGGACTACAATTTCTTTATTAAGATGGAATTTAGACACCACCTTCGGAAGATACCCAGATCTAGTTCTGAGAACTGCTCTATCTGGATAAAAAAAAATCAGAAATGGGGAATGACATGATAATGCCCCTAAATCTGATACTCTTCTAGCTGACGCCATAGCCAGTAGAAAGAGAACTTTAGCTGTCAACCATTTAAGATCCACTTTATTAAGTGGTTCAAACGTGGCAACTTGAAGGGCTTCCAGGACTAGACTTAAGTCCCAAGGCACTGTAGGAGGAACAAAAGGAGGTTGAATGTGCAGCATTCCCTGGGAAAAACTAAGCACATCCTGTAAATTGGCAATTTTCTTTTGGAACCATACAATCAATGCCAACACTTGCCCTCTCAAGGAAGCCACCTTCAAACCTTTGTCCATTCCTGCCTGAAGGAATGCTAAGACCCTGGAAACTCTGAAAGACTTAGGGTCCATTTTCCGTTCACTGCACCAATGAATATAGGTTTGCGATATTCGGTGATAAATTCGAGCTGAGGAAGGTTTCCTTGCTCTGATCATAGTTTGAATTACCTGTTGTGAGAATCCTCTTGACTTCAGGATAGAGGTTTCAAGAGCCACGCCGTCAAAGACAGTCGATCCAGATGTCTGTGATAACAAGGACCCTGCGTCAGTAGATCTGGGCGTTGAGGGAGCAGAAGTGGAACATCCATCGACATCCTCTGCAGATCTGTGTACAAATGCCTTCTGGACCAAGCCGTAGCTATTAGTATCACGGCACCTTTTCCTTGCTTTATCTTTCTCAGCACCCTAGGTAATAGGGTGATTGGAGGAAACACATAAGCCAGATTAAAGTCCCATCTCACCGACAGGGCATCCACAAAGATCGCTCTGGAATCCTTTGTTCTTGACCTGTATGCGAGCACTTTGTTGTTCAGACAGGACGCCATGAGATCTATCTCTGGCAACCCCCACTTGTCTACTAGAGTCTGGAATACCTCCGGGTGTAGAGCCCATTCGCTTGCATGAATGGCGTGTCAACTGAGAAAGTCCACTTCCCAGTTTAGGACTCCCGGAACGAACACTGCGGACAAGGCTAGATGATGAAGTTCTGCCCACTTTAGTATGTGACTTACCTCCTTCATCGCTTTTCGGCTGCTAGTTCCTTCCTGATGGTTGAGGTATGCTACTGCCGTCGCATTGTCCGAGCGGATCTGGACTGGTTTTCCCTGAAGAATGTCCTTTGCCTGAATCAGTGCCATGTATATGGCCCGAAGTTCCAATACATTATTGGCAGGCAACTTTCTTCCTTGGTCCATTGCCCCTCAAAACACAACCTTCCTGACTTTGCTATCCAGCCCTGGAGACTGGCATCTGTCGTCAGACTTTCCCAATCTGATATCCAAAAGGGTCTCCCCTTGTCCAGATGGGATGTCTGTAGCCACCAGGCTAATGACCTTCTTACTTCTAACGTAAGAACCATAGTCGGTGTTTTTATCATCTGATCAATTTGGCAAGAATCAGACGCTGCAGAGGCCTTTGAGTGGAATTGTGCATACTCCACCATGTTGAAATCATCAAAGCCATCACGCGCATTGCTACATGAATGGATACCTTTTGACTGTGTAACAAGTCCTGAATCCTTGACTGAATCTTGGATATCTTGTTCAGAGGTAACATTACTCTCTGAAGACTTGAATCCAGTACAGCCCCCAAGTGAGTCATCCGCTGTGACAGAACCAGAAACGATTTTGCCCACTTTATGAGCCACCCGTGGTTCTGCAGACACGTTATTGTCTGTTGCAGATGACATAAGAGCAAATCCTGCGACTGTGCCAGGATTAAAAGATCGTCGAGGTATGGAAATATTCTTATCCCCTGATGGTGGAGATAAACTGCCATTACCACCATAATCTTGGGAAATACTCTGGGGGCTGTGGCTAACCCAAAAGGTAGGGCCTTGAACTGAAAATGCTGTTCGAGGATGGCGAACCTGACAGTGCTATAGGAACATGTAAGGTAAGCAACCTGTATATCCAGGGATACCATATAATCCCCTGGCTCCATGGCCAAAATGATGGAACGTAACATCTCCATGTGAAACCGAGATACCCAAATGTATTTGTTCAGAACTTTGAGATTGACCCATTTGGCTTCTGAACAAAAACAGGTTGGAGTAAAAACCCTGTCCTCATTGTGCAGGAGGAACTGTAATGACTACTCCTGACTGAAGCAATTTCTGGACTACCTCTAACAAAACTCTGGCCTTCGTCTCTACCTGAAACGGGATGGTACAAAAAAAAAAAAACCTTTGAGAAGGGTGCTTCTTGAAAGCAAATGCATAACCTAGAAATACCGCTTCCTGCACCCAGGCATCTGTTGTAGACTGCTGCCAGATCTGTGCAAACTGAAGAAGTCGGCCCTCCACCCTGGGGTCTCCCAGGTGGAGGCCCGCACCATCAGGCTGATAGCTTATTATCTGTTTTCCCAACCGGTCCTCTGGTAGCCCAAATGCTTTTTAGTCTTACCAGACTTCTTGTGTTGGGGCTGCTTGCCAACACTTTTTTCTTTAGCTTTTCCTTGAGACCGAAAGGGCCGAAAAGCCGGAACTTTAGACTTGAGATTGTATGTCGAAGGAAACTTATCCTTCTTGGAGTCTGCTTCTGACTCCAGAATATCTGTCAATTCTTTACCAAAAAGAATATCTCCAGAAAAGGGCAAAGATTCCAAAACCTTCTTAGATTATGAATCAGCTTTCCACGTACGTAGCCAAACTGCTCTGCGAGCAGCTATTGTTGAAGCTGATGCCCTGGAGGCAATAGTACCCATATCCAATGCTGCTTCTTCCAGGAACATTACAGCCTGTTTTATATGAGCTATATGGGATTTTTTGCTCTCTAGAAGCTATTGAAAAATCCCCCTCCAATGCATAAGCCCATACAGCCACTGCCTTTGCCATCCAAGCTGAAGCCATGGCTGGCCTTATGACTGCCCCATACAGGGAAAAATGTTTTTTAGAAAACCATCCACTCTCCTATCCGTGACATCATTTAATGATCTTGAAGGCAAAGGTAGTGTAGATTTTCACACTAATCGAATAACATACGTACTGTATCTACTTTAGGAGCCACCACTTTTAAACAATCCCCAGCTGGAGGAGGATAATTGGAATCCATCTCTTAGGAATTCTAAACTTTTTATTGGGCGCAGCCCAAGCCTCTTCCATGATTTCCGTCAGCTGCTCTGACCCTGGAAACTCAGTCTTAACCGTTTTGGGATGCTTAAACACAGGTGCCTTGGTTTTTAACACAGGCTGTACTGAATCCTCTAAGGACAGAATGGCTTTTATAGCTTTAATTAACTCAGCTATATCCACTGAGCTGAGACCTCCTACTCTTCGTATGCCGAAGTAGAATTGAGCTTTCATCTTCCGATGAATCCTCATCTGAATCATGTGTAGCCTCTGAGGGTGAAGATTTACTTACCACCGGCTTATCAACTTGTTTCTTTTGAGAGGCTGCTGCTGGAAGTGATACACCATAGGTAGGGAGCTGCATGTAAGGGTTAATAGTGTAACCTATCCCTGGTACAGGAGTTGGAGGAATTATCTGTTCAGCTATACTGGATAAAGTCTGTGGAAACATAGCCCAAGGTGGATGTATTTTTCAATAACCCCTGGTGAAAGCTAAAACAATTGCACACAAACCATCCTGAACCAGATCCTGAGAGGATAACACAGCTTTGCAAGACAAACATGATATGAGTGTTGGTGTTGCTGTGAGTGTACCTTCCTCCCCTTTGCCGCTCTTAGACATGATAAATAATCAACACTTTCCCAGTGTACTACACAATTTGTGACTGTAATCACTTTAAGCTTCTTAAAGTGACATACAATCCAACGCTACCCATGCACCAGCATTGAGGGATCAGAATAAACAAAACTGACAGAAATATAGTAAAGTCAGCAATCACACTAGCAGTCAGTCACGTTATTATACATTATACAATTTATATAATTATTATATATATATTATTAATTATTATTAATTAATTATTATTATTTATTAATTAAATAATTATTATTAATTACTAATTATTATTAATTATTAATAATTAATAATAATAATTATTATTATTATACATTAGTATAATAAGCAATATGAGCACATCAACTACATTTTAAGTATGTAGGAGAACAAATTACTGCATCATGTTTAAACAGATCTAACGTATTCAGGCGCATTGCGAATGAAACAACAGTAAATGTATACAGACTCATATGCAGTAGGCACTTATCTAACTATTTGTACTCAAAAGGGTAGAGACTTAGGGGGTAATTCCAAGTTGATCGCAGCAGGATTTTTGATAGCAATTGGGCAAAACCATGTGCACTGCAGGGGAGGCAGATATAACATGTGCAGAAAGAGTTAGATTTGGGTGGGTTATTTTAATTCTGTGCAGGGTAAATACTGGCTGCTTTATTTTTACACTGCAAATTAGATTGCAGATTGAACTCACCACACCCAAATCTAACTCTCTCTGCACATGTTACATCTGCCTCCCCTGCAGTGCACATGGTTTTGCCCAACTGATAAAAAAATTCCTGCTGCGATCAACTTGGAATTACCCCCTAAGTGCTCTATTACCCGTGCAGCACTAAGTCTAGTGGGATACAGGGAGACTCTCCTCACTTCCAGGACCGATCAATATGTTAGCATCTGGATCCACTCAGCGTTCGCTACTAGTGTACACTGCCGCTCCATGAACCTATAGTGAACACAGACGCTCAGTGAACACAACCGCCTATGCTGCGACTGGGTACCCTCCGTGTACAGCGTCTGAGACGGAATTGGGAAACAGTTCATGGCGGGAGACTTGGAGCAAACTGGTCATGAACTGGGGGGAGGGGCGACAAGGAGAGTCTGACTCCCCACTGCTGACATAAACCCTAAGGATCGCGGCCTCATACTATTCCTGGAGCCTCTGATCCCTAAGGCCTAGCGCTGGTGCACCCGGGGTGGTAGCAGCGACAGCGACTGTTTGGTAGTCTTCTCCCAAAACAGTGCGGCTGTGTCCGTATTTCCCCACTAAGCGGAACCGATGCCTTACCTTCTCCCCGTGCTCCGGCCACAGCCCAGCAACGTCTGCTGGACCTGCTAATATATCCGACACAGACGTCCGCCGAAACAGCACTGTACTCGTGGGTAAGTGTTGTCGCGACCCGGCGGAGAGCTGTTGGAGCAACTCTTTCTAAGGTACGTATAAGATGCAGTTTAGAAAGATCACTCAAGAAAAAAAAGTAAGACTATAAAAATAAAATAAGAAAGCTTAGGGCTGCTAAAAACCAGCAGCCCTCTGACCATGGTCTGGCTCATGCCACACCAAACAAAAAACGGATTTGCCTGAGCCAGGAGGCGGGCATATATGGACAGGCCCGTTGCATGCTGGAAGGCCGGAAAAGCTTTGACCGATTGGTGCAAATCCGCTGTCGCTTCATCATTTCCCATTGTTATGCTGTGGATAACCTGTGGACCCTGCCGGAGAAAAAGGTGTTCCACGCCAAAACAGAAATGTATCATTTTCTATGCATTTTCCAGAAAGCTTACTCTAGTCTCCACAACTCTTAATGTTCTTTTTTTTTTTTTGCCTACGTTCATGATGCAAAATGTTAGAAAGCCTGATGGGTCCTCCATACTATTCTGATTTCTGTGTGATAGTCCCTATTAGAGGACTCAATGCTTCACTTGTAGACGTTTTGCCTCACAGTTGTCATGTATGTCCTATTCACTGTTGCTCTATATGGCAAAGAATGAGGGAAATAATGAGAGTTCAAGGGTAGCCTAGCACTTCAAAAGCACTAAATACGTACACTCCTGTGGTGTGATTAAAGCACCATCATTTTATCATTCCCTTATCGTGATGTGTTATTTTCCCCATTGCATATGGTTGCGGATCAAAGGATTGACAGAAGGTCGATAATGTCCAGGTCAACAGCAAATAGTCGACAGGGTCAAAAGGTCAACCTGGTCGACACATGAAACTGTCGACATGAGATTTTTTTTTTGTGTCACAATTTGACATGTGCAGAAGGGGTCTTGCGATGTCGCTTGCAGTCCCATCAGCCGAGGCATGATTGACATGCTGCATCATTTGGGAATCTTCAAAATGGGGGCATGTCCAGATGGTCCTGATGGTAATCCGAGGCTATGTCTTCAGACACAGCACTCTGATCCTCGCTAATGCTAACAGGGGGGGTCTCCTACAGAATTGCAAAGCAGGCCCCTCTGTTGCTTCCTGACTGAGTTCTAAAGATTTTACCAACCTACATTTTGTTTATTACATCTCTAGCAGTTTACCACTTACCTTTGTACTACTGTACTGTATTTCTGACAATGGTTTAAAGAGAACCAACTGGTTTAGACAAATTATGTGAAGTTTAATTATAACATCTGAAGAACTTTGTCACCATACAATACAAGTTCTGAGGTTTTGATGTACTAATCATTTTTCAAAGCACTGAATTCAGTGATGACATAATATTTTGAAAAATGCATGTTATTAGCCTGGGAGGTAATGTTTCAGAATACAATAAAGAATTTATGTAGAATCCAGCTTCCTTATGGAATTGTAACTCACTCAGCTGGGTTCCATGTCCACATTTAAGGACCCTCCAACTATGTGCAGTGTATTTATTTGCTATCCAGGTTGGTTCAGTTGAGGAAATTTATAAAGTTAAATCCATTATTTATTTTAAGAATTCTACAGTAACTGGTCAATGTTTCATATTTCCTTGCAGTCTCTGCTCCCAATCATCCCACACCATCAGTAGCTGCCCAGAATGCCTGCTGACAATGGCTGCTTTATTATTGCCAGCTGCTTGCTTTTCCTTGCAAGCAGCTGTGATCATTATTCTGTCACTTATCAAATGTTCCCCCTCTCCTTTGTAATCGTAGGCTCATTTGGGGCACCTAAATTCTGCACCTTTGTTTTTATGTCATTGTATGTAATTTGTGTCATATTTCCCTCAATTTGCTGAGTTTTCCATAAAATACACACACATATATATAGGGACGTGCAGTGAGGTAAATGGCTCAGGAGGCACTGGCTAGCACCAGAGCCAGACTTACACACAATATATGAGTCAAGGGGTGGGTACATCTGGGCATTATACACAGGTGCGGTAGTATAAACTCTTGAAATTTTGTGAGTTTTGATCAGAGATGTGTGGAAAAAAATAGGCAGTGCCTCAGCTGCCATATACTTTTTACTCCAGAATTTTGGCTATAAAAATGATTAGAATAATGCGAAGAAGATATTTCAAACAAATTATTTGTATTTTTCATATACTTTATACAGTAAAAACTCTGGCACGAACGTTGACAGGAAAGGCTCTGCCTCACCCCATCACACGTCATAATATATATATATATATATATATATATATATAGTTAGTGTAAATAAAACAAGTAATATAGGTCTAATGCATCATCTTCTTTGTACAGATTGAGGGAGAATATAGCATTTGGCAATCAATGAATTCGGATGTGAAAAACATTGATATCTACATGAAATATAAACACATTCAAAGAGTGATGTTACAGAAAATGCAACTTGTGGTCAGTTACTCAGAATACCTTCGGTTAATCTATTTACATTCAGATCTCCCAATATACCAGTGCTGCAACAAGGTTTCTTATGATTCTTATTTATCTCATTATACTTTTTAGAGGTATTACTTACTCTATTACCAAGCCTCTCAGACTTATCAGATTTACTAGCCTTCAGAGAAAGCATTTTTGTATTTGTATATGTTATGATACGGTAAAAATCGGTTCCTGGGAGTTTGATTTTTGTAGTGATGTGTAGTTTGTCAATTTCACCATATAGCCAAACAATCTTAGCAGTATGGATACTTTTTCTATAAATATATATGCGTGCGTAACAAATTAACATCCCTGAAAATGGGGGCGGTGGGCAGAATGCGAGGAGGGGGGGGGGGGGGGGGAGGGCAGGGAGTGAGGATTGGTATCAGACGTAGACATATAAAAATTAAAGTTTGAGACGCTCACAATTATACAATTCAGTTGAAAAGCCTTCTTGATGCTTTCAGGACAAAGCAAAGACTGCTCATTGCTCGAAGATCCAAAATGGTGGCAGTAAAGCATTTTGTATCTATAGCCTCCCCTTTTTGATGGAGTAGTATGTTTTAAACCAGGCATGTCCAAACTCCGGCCTTCCAGCTGTTGAGAAACTACACATCCCAGCATGCCCTGACACAGCTTTAGCATTCTCTGACAGCAAAACTGTGTCAGGGCATGCTGGGATATGTAGTTTCACAACAGCTGGAGGGCCGCAGTTTGGACATGCCTGTTCTAAACCCACCAGTCTAAGCTTATGTACTTTCCCATCATGGACCTCCACAAAATGTTGGGATGCCTGATGGTTTAATTTCTACTTAAGAAAATTTCAGTGATCTATCCTTGACACTACATGTAGTGCATCCTACATATCTCTAATTGCAGACACAGCTCAATAAATATATCACATATGTAGTATCACAGTTAACATAATTGTGGATTTTGTAAGACTTCCCTTCTAGTTTTATTCTTTAAATAACAGCAAGTAATACATCTATATAACCCAGTTCCTCATATCAGTTTAGTAAACTAGGTACTATTAGGTTTTAAAGTGATTTTTTTTTAATGAAGTATGTTTGCTTTCTTTGGAAAGATGATCTTGAGCACTGAATCATGCTTAAGGATCTTGACGTTTTTTGTACAATTAGTAGCCACAGAAGAGTTATTATATTTAAATATAAATGCCACGTTACATCTGTTCTGATCCTCACTCCTAGTTTCTTCTTAGTGTTTATCGCTATGCATTATCTGTTCATGGAGATAAACACTTGAATTATCCGGTCCTTGTTTCTATTAGGAACAGTTAGATTCCTTATGCGTGCCCTAAGTTTGTTATTTTTCTTTGCTCATGGCAAGAAAATGGTGGCACACATACTGTATGCACACTTGTGAGAATCTGACACTGCAAAAAAAAATAACAAAATGGTCCTCACATTGGAAGATAAGTACCGTATTTGCCGGCGTATAAGACGACTGGGCGTATAAGACGACCACCCAACATTTCCACTCAAAATATAGAGTTTGTTATATACTCTTTTTGCTGTTGCCATGATAGGGTTGATAGGGGTTTGACTGCTGGACATTTTGCTATGCTATACTGTACTGTACAATGGTGCAGTACTGTGGTCGGCTGTATACAAAGCCTGATTGGATTGGTCCCTGCCGTCTCCCTGTCACTAGCAGCTGTCTGGAATGCCCTGTAGTACCAGTACCAGTATTAAGCCCCCCTCACCTGCAGCTTCCCTGCAGTGCTGCCGCTGTCCCCCCTGCCTTAGCCGCTGCCCCCCCCCCTTCTTATGCATACCAACTCTCTTATACTGTAAGTGCTGCCGATGTCCGCCTGACACTGCTGAATGTCGGCTCCTGCTCAGTGACATGAGCCGGGTGCTGCACTGTAACAATACGTGCAGCACCCGGCTCCTGTCCCTGTGTAGGAGCCGGACGTCACACTGCTTCACCCGTACACTCACCGTACAGATAGAGGCAGCCAACATCATCTTCTCAACCACCATTGCTGAAAACGGGGGTCCGCCCGCGAGCCCACGCCCCCTTACGCCACTGTTTCGCGACTTCCCACGCCGGGCGACTTCCCGCCCGGCGTATAAGACGACACCCGGCGTATAAGACGACCCCCCTCTTGGAGGCAGGTTTTTCAGGGGGAAAAAGTCGTCTTATACGCCGGCAAATACGGTACATAAATTGTCCACTAGGTGTAGCAACGTCAGCATAGACAAAAGCTTCACAAGGAAGTCACCTAACAAAACATTTGGAATTCTCCACTTCAAATGAAGAATTTATTAAATCAAAGCAATATGTTTTTTTCTCAACAGTTATATAAGTTACATCAAATGTTTAAAGTCAGTTTTCACATGAATTTTCTTTACTTTAGAATACAGGCAAAATAGTACCGAACAACATGTACATAAAAAAAAAAAATACCTCAGCATTCAAATAAGGCAATCATAAAAAAAGAAAATAAAACAATATTATTCATAGGTCGTAGATTTCCAAACCATAAAGTGGACACATCATCTACATACAGTAGAGTCAGTCATATTGTTGGTACATAATTACCAATACCCAGTGATATCAGAGACATAAAATAGCTGCTTCCAATATATGTAGGTGATAGAGCCACTTCAATGGTTTGCCTCAGTGTATATACCAAACTTCAAGCAGTAGAATTTGTTAAGCTAGGCTTAATGTTATTAAAACATTACCAAATAAAATAAGTCCTACATTAGATACAGCTGCCCTTGGAATTTCAATTTCTGGTCGCCTTCATTAACGTAAAATTCACAAAGTGCACAAATATTATACATTAAAAAGAAAAAAATCTTGTTTTCTATTCTACAACTTGACAGCTGCCCAGTCTTAATACTTAGTGGCCTATTGAAACATCGTTACAGTCTTCCAGTAAGAGAATGGTAAGAAGTCACTGTAAAATGTCAAAGTTGCTAATTTTACTGTAAACTAAAAATAGAAAGAAAAAAAAAAAAAAAGTTTATTCTGGAGATGTAAATGAAAAGAGGTACAAAACACTAGAAATGACCAAACTTTTTCAAAGAACAAGCACCACAATTGACATCAGCATTCCAGTTTGTAGTATGTAACACGTTTCACTCCCACTCAACCTCATCAAACTCGGAATCGTCTTCCGAGTCGCTGTATTCCACAGCAATACGCCGGGACAGGATGGTGGCCACATCATTTTCAATCCGCTCATGCTTGGCTTCTTGTTCACGTTGTTCCTCCACTTTACGAAGCTGAATACCTGAAATAGTGGAGTAAAAAGAGTTTTATACAACAATTTAAAATTACCTAAATAAAGAGTCTATACAATGTTATGCAGCATTTTAGGCACAAGGATTTTTTTGGTTAATGACACTTCAAAGTGAGGTCATACTAGCAAGGGGCAGAAATTAGCAGGTTTCAACTGAACCGGGAAGTGCTGCTTGAGTGTACCTAAAAAAAATATTAATAAAAAATCACTATGACGAACTGGTTATTATTAGGGGAGGTAGATTTTGGAAACAAGTGACTGAATGGGAGTAACAAAAAAAAAAAAAAAAAAGAAGAATCAAGGTGCATTTAACATTAGAAAAGTAATACTGTCCATGCTTACAGTACCGACCTAAACTGTGTTCAACCGGCGGTAAGAGCAGAGTAACCTATGTTTTTTTTTATCCCAATGAAAACAGAAAAACTTGGGTTTGCTGAATAATTTTAGATTTTTGTTTAAACCTATAGTATGAACCATAACTTTTCAGTACACAAAGTACTTACATATGTAGCAATTGTATATTATTAATCACTTGGGTGTTATTTACAAAGAACAGGATTTCAAAACCCTGAGCTTCTGAACATGCTCGAAATTTAAAAAAAGCAATGATTTTACTAGTAAAACATGGCCTTTTTAAATTTCTGGAAACCTTTGATCACTTTAAATTGAAAATGGTATTGTCTTTCATCACAAGGAATACATTTTTATAAAACAAAACACACCATTGTTTATATAATTTAAGACTATACTCTATGAGTAATTCTAAAATGAATAATCATGGCCTTACTACAAACAAAGCTTTACCTTTGCGTATTGCTTCCAGCAGAACACTTCTAGCATCACTGATAACCGGGAGAGTTGATGGGTGTCTCTTAGGTTCCAAAGCAACTTGAGATGATGGGGATGGGGGTAGAAGAGGAGCATGAGATCCGGGCACAATGGAAGCAAGAGGATGCAGACCTGCAGGGACACGTGAGAGGGGTGGGACTGCCACAGGGGAAGACGGACGCATTCCAGGAGGAGGTAAAGGTGGTGGAGGAGGTGGCGGCGGAAGCCCCTGTGTCTCAGTTTGAGGAAGTGGGTGAACTGGCACAGTTTCACATACTTGAGCAGAACGCGATACTGGTGGGGAGGGCTGTACAAGGGGAGGTGCCACAGGAGGTGCAGCTGGGTGGAGTACTCCAGGTGCGATCTGGAGTGGAGCCGGTGCTGGTGGCACAACAGTAGTCTGCAAGTTAGCTGTAGGTGGTGGAGGTGGTGGAGGAATAGGAGGAGGAGGAGTATATGATATGGATGATCGTAGCGAAGAAGCAGAAAGAGCAGATGGAAGAGGAGGAGGAGGTGGGGGGAGAGGTGGTGGCGGTGGTGGAGATGGGCTCACAAACACTGGTGTTCTACCCAAGGCTGGAGACTGAGGACGATTTTCAGACAAACCTGGTGTGGCACTAGAAAGAAGTACAAAAGGGGCCTTATATTAAAGCAGGTATAAACATACTACTATGAATAACAGAAAAATCTAGCACATTAATATCACCATCACACACAGCCTTTAATGTAATGAAATTTTGGCTGTCACAAAACTTTAAAAGCTTATTGGAAAGAAGCCCTCTGCCTTTTTATTCCCTTTAAATTTGCCAATGTAGAGCATAACTGGTGTTCCTAATCAATGGAAAAGTGGTGCAAGAACCATCAGATCATAAATAGACATCTATGATAATAGAAATGAACTCTTATAAAAGTCACTCTCATGTTTAGTCTTAAGCCAGTGTGAAAGCTTGCTACGTTTTTTTGTTTTCCATCTTAACAGGTGACAGGAGCAGCAGAATCTATTCTTTAAATGGTATAATACTAACAAAGTGATCCAAACATTCAGTACCTGACAACAGGCAAGGATTTTCCATGTCCAGCTGCTTGCATTGGTGGAGGTGGTGGCGGTTCATGAGGTCTCACCAAAACTCTATCTTCAACCCTGTTCAGGAGATCATTCATCTGACTATAAGGTAATGCTGCAAGTGAGAAGGGTCCATCTGTGGTCTCGCCATATGCTTGTGGCCTAGAGACATAAATTAAGCAAAGTCATTAGTAGCAGCAATAATGCAGTGATTTAACTAAAACAAATTCCTACTTTGGCATATTTTATACCAAACAAAAATATCCATGTTTCCATGTATTCAATTTAATGTAGAATACAAACTTTTATTTTAATTAAATAGAACATGTCTGAAATGCTATGTACATACATAACAATGAAGAATATCATTGTGTTGTTAATTGCATAGTGTCTCAAATCAACATGTAGGAACCAAAGAGTGACGAATTAGGGATGTGTCACGAGGACACTTTCCCTTCCCAGCCGGCCACGCCCCATTTTCTGGATTACGCATGCAGGGTAGCCTGAGTGGTAACACACACATATATATATATATATATATATATATATACACAAATATATATATATATACACATACATACATATATATATATATATATATATATAAATATATATATATATATATATATAAACGAAAGTCCAACAATGTGGAGGTGCACTCGTCGATTTCAAGTAGTCTGCAACTTCATTTTGTTCACAACAACTTTATTTCAATCGATATTCGGCTCTTTAGGTCGACGTTTTGATCCTCATTCGAGGATCTTTATCAAGACAAGCTTCATTTTATACATAATATTTTCAAAGCATCATAAATTGATTATCAGAAAATCAATATGCCATGTTCAGACAGTAGCAATGCTGTACGGTTAGTCAGGCTTAATTCAAATAGGATTAGATATGTTTACTTAAACTCACAATCATGGAGCAGTTCAGACAACCTGGGAGATCACTGCAGTGAATGAAATCCTGACAACCTCTAAAGCCATTTTTTCAAGTTCGGGAGTGCCACAGTCTCTTGCTGTTTACTATCCATATTTCACTGAAGGCACCCACCAGATGTATTTTAGCTACGAGTGACGGTTCTACCTCGAGTTTGTATTCCTGGAGCTGCTTGCTCCATCACGGAACCGAGCACCACCAGCAAAGTTTTACACAGGCTGTGCTAGATACTTTTTGGAGTCATAACGTGCATAGCATCACAGTATGGATTCCAACACTGCGGAGATTGCAAACTCCAGCAATGTGGCCGGCACCAAATTTCCCTCGGGCTGCAAAGGTATGCCGATTACCAAGGGGTTTATACACAGCTTTACAGATGAGGAAGTGGAGAATATTCTGTTTAAGGATGAGTGGCCAAATAAAGACACACAGCAATCAACAGAGGAGGTCTGTGAACAATTAATCAAGCTGAAGAAACGTGAAATTGATTATCTCATGCATGGGATTTCATTAACGAAGTATTACAGACAACAAATGATACCCTGGGGATTTCGTGTACGCAATGCACCCACTATTGGCCGCTTTAATCCAGATTTCTGCCAGAAATGGATAGGGATTGTAAACAAATGCAGTCTGGATTTGATGCTCTTAGTCATCCAGGAATCCGAAAGAGAACTTGTGGCAGCACGGGAGAAAATTTCCAAGTTAGAAACTGAACATGCGATTACCCTGACGAGAGACTCTAGCACCGACTGCTATGCGTCGATCAAACAAAAGATTGAAATATATCAGAACAACCTGACAAAATTCAAAACAGAGAAATTTGAAACAGTTCAGAACGACTATGATTGTAACCGAGTGTATCACTGGCTAATGGGTGGGGAAAATCGACAAACACGCAATACCGGCACATACTCTAGGCCACAGGTTCTCAAACTCGGTCCTCAGGACCCCACACAGTGCATGTTTTGCAGGTCTCCTCACAGAATCGCAAGTGAAATAATTAGCTCCACCTGTGGACTTTTTATAATGTGTCAGTGAGTAATTAATGCACCTGTGCACTTGCTGGGTTACCTGCAAAACATGCACTGTGTGGGGTCCTGAGGACCGAGTTTGAGAACCACTGCTCTAGGCAAAGCTGGCATAGACGCAGAGAACAAAGGGGACGTGAGCTCCCCACATCCAACAGCGATAGCGAGTTTGTGATCCGCGATTCTGATGACCCTTTGGAAGGACCATCAGCCCCTTTAGGCCCCGCAGTTCAAACTTTACAACATTCCAGAACAAGCGTAAAGCCACCCGTTGCGGGGGTCAAAACGCGAGGCAAAAGAGAAGGCAAGTCTCGAAAAGCAAGGCCAAGAAAAACTGATTTACAATTTATCTTCTAGAACACTAACACCAGCCGAAGAGAGTATTAAATAAAGGCTTGTCCTTCGTCCCAACCAATATACACTGGGATCTGAATTGGAAAGTCGAGTTACATCAATTTTCCCGTAAGCTAAGACTGCAAGAATTTTTTCAGAATTCCGCTTCCCTTACACAGAATACCCCCAATCAGCGATTCCTGTCAAAAAGAAGCACCTCTACTTTTGATCCAGCGTCCTCCAACAACTCCATTAAAACATTTACGCGCATGATGGATGATTCAGTGAATAAATATGTCCACGCACGACCCATGCAACACTACAACCTCAGCCGCCAGGAACATTCAGCCTTACAGCAGCTGTCCTCCTATCGTGATATTATAGTGCGCCCTGCCGACAAGGGGGGCGCCATAGTTATACAGAACTTAGAAGATTATATGGCTAAAATTGAACGGCAATTTGCCGATGAGGAGGTATATCAAAAATTACCGGGGGACCCCACAACACAGTATCAATTAGAATTACAGGAGATCCTACAGGAAGCATCAACACGAGGCTTGCTGGATAGTAAAATCTTTAAAGCTCTTCAACAACCCTTTCCAGTGAGCCCCATCCTGTACAGTGTCTCCAAAATTCATAAGAATGCAACCCATCCACCGGGACGACCCATAATCTCGGCTCGAGATTCATTGTACAGACCAATTTCTTTATACCTAGATTGCATTCTTCAACCACACGTAATTAAACAAGCAACACTAATTAAGGACACCACGTGCTTTTTAAAACGGCTATCAAGCATTAAAGAGATTCCACAAGGTAGCATTTTGTGTACACTGGATATCAACAGCCTGTTCACTTCCATCCCCCATCCAAAAGGATTGGCGGCAGTCAGGCGGTTCTACGAGTCCCAATCCATCACTGACTTGGACATTGAGGTATTTATGAAGCTTCTGGAACGCACACTTTCCAGGAACTACTTTATCTATAACGGCCAGTTCTACCGGCAGCTGTCTGGTTGCGCCATGGGCAGTAACGTGGCACCCAGCTACGCGAAAATTTTCATGTTCCAGGAAGAAACAGAAATGTTCTTTACCGACGCGGATTACACACAGCACATTCGATGCTACATGCGTTACATTGACGACCTGTTCATCCTCTGGACAGGTAGTGAGGAGTTGTTAATACGCATGATTGGGGGGGATCAATAACCGGAATTCCACCATCAAAGTTACTCACCAATACAGTTACAGCTCAATTCACTACTTGGATGTTTTGGTCTTAATTGGCCTGAATAAGTTACATACAGAAGTGTACTCTAAACCGACAGACAAAAATACGCTCCTGCTGGCATCAAGTCATGACCCTAAACCTCTCAAACGTGGGTTACCTAAATCCCAAATGATGAGGGTGGCAAGAATTGCGGACAATCCTGCCACCGCAGCTACAGGCATCGATAACATCATAGACAGGTTTGTAGCACGGGGCTATAACTTTAACTTGTTGAGACAACAGAAGCAGGAAGTTCTGTCCATTGGCCGTGACCAACTACTTCCGCCGAAAGAACGTAAAAGAGAGGAAACAATAACGTGGAAAATGGCCTTTACAACGTCAAGCCAAGTGGTACAAAGAGCGAGCCGAGCACTATGGCCGATAGTGGCATCGGATAAAGATCTACAGTGCTTCAAACAAAAGCGCCCCATGGCTTGTTACACCAGGGGTAGAAATATACGAGATATGGTCGTACATACTGACATTACAGGATTTAAGAAAACACAAGGGGAATCCCATTTTCTTACCAGACCGGCTGGATGCTATAGGTGCCCTCGTTGCACTACGTGTTCCCATATGATCACGGGAAGTGCATTTAAACATCCACATTCGGCTCGTGTCTTTTCCATAAAATATGCTTTATCCTGTTTGTCAACACACGTCATATACATCATTATATGCCCATGTAATTTATATTACGTGGGCAAAACCACTCGCACTGTTCCCGAACGCATGGCTCTCCATCGCTCTTCAATCAACAAAGCCCTTAAGACTAAGGTGGCCGAACAACCCGTGGCACGACACTTCATACAGGCAGGCCACACATTAGCTCAGTTTAAACATATTCTTATTGACCACATCCCAGTGGCGTTAAGGGGTGGGGACCGTGATGGAAAATTGCTTAGATGCGAAAGCAGGTGGATCCATATCCTCAATACAGTGTTCCCATGTGGCACGAATGAACGTCTCAACTGGACTGTGTTTGGAGAACGCTGAACATTGGTTTAATGACTCTACTAGGCATACGCTATGTGTCTGTACCCCCGCAAGTTATTTATATTTAACCCACTGTCTTCTTTGACTTGGGGTTTGGACATGTGACCTAATACATGTCATAAGTATCAACATAGGGACAGATACATATATCTAAACAAGAAGAATGCAAAGTGTATCATCGATTGGTGCTTCCTTTTCTCTCTCTCTTTCTCCTTTTTCTTTCTTCTTTTCTTTCCCCTTTCTTGTTTTTTCCCCTCTTGCTCCCTTCCTCTTTCTTTTTCCATCCTCTTTCCTTTTTCTCCCTTTCTCTTTCTTTTCCTGTTTTTCCAATGTTTTTTCCAATGCTTCTTCTCTCTTCTCTCTTTTTTCTCTTCTTCTTTCTCTTTTTTCTTTTCTCCTTCACTTCATTCTAGTTCTTTCCCTATTTTTCTTCGCTCCGTTCCTCTTCCTTCTTTTTTTTCCGCAGCAGTTCCCACTTTTCTATTCCTCTTGTTATCCCTTCTTTCTATCTCCTTTTATCTCCTTTTTTTATTTCTCACTCGTCCAGCATCTGGTTCTTATTCCTTTTTCCTTATATCTGCCCCTCATCTCTTTTACAAATTGTGTCCTGTGCCAGGATTGCCATTAGTTTTCTCTCTCAGACCTGTGTGTCACAACTGAGGGCCTGAGCTGACGGGAGGCAGCCTCAGTTGTAGGGGCTGAGATGTACCGGAACCTGGGAGGTTGTATCAGACCCCTGGACATGTAAGTAACATGAATAATAACTGCCCGAAGGCGTGACCACGACAACTTGGATAAAAGTCAATGATGTTTATTATGACAACTCCGCAACACAGCAGCAGTAAAAGAAAACGTAAAAGTCAGCAAAGAATAAATACAGTTCCTGGGTACTACAGGATGGCAGGAGCCACAGGGCACTGGTAGTGTGAGATAGTTCTTATGATCTTCTAGATGGAAAGTCCTTACCAGGCCCGACTGTAGCAATGGAGATAACCCAGGATTGTGCCAGCTGGTGTTCCAGGAAAAGCTGGGTTGCTGAAGATAAAACAGCTGCTGTGGATACTGGCTGGAACCAGACTGTTGTTAGCACGGAGTGGATACTGGCTGGAACCAGTTAAATAATAAATGAACTTGGGAGCGATGAAATATGAACTGAAATGTAGAACTTGAGAGCGGAGAAATAATAATACCGGTGGAGAGTGGTAAAGTGTAGAAAGGACACCGGCCCTTTAAGGGAAGCTGTACTCTGCTGGAAGCTGAGCTGGAAGCAGGTAATGTTGTAGCTGGAAACAGATGAATCCACAATGGATTGGAGAGTCAGGCTACACCGCAGGTGGAATGCTGGTGCGGGTCTCTATGGTGGAAGTCTTGAGACAGGAGCTGGAACCTGGAAGACAATCACAGGAGAGAGACAAACAGGAACTAGGTTTGACAACCAAGGCACTGACGCCTTCCTTGCTCAGGCACAGTGTATTTATACCTGCAGCAAGGAAGGGATTGGCTAGGCAATTATGCAGATTATCAATACTGAGAACAGATTGGTGGAAATGATCAGCTGACAGAATCCAAGATGGCTGCGCCCATGCAGACACTTGGAGGGAAGTTTGGTTTGTAATCCATGTGGTAATGAAAACAGTAATGGCGGCGCCGGCCACCGGAGACAGGAGGCGCCAGGCTGACAGATGCACATCCAACCACGCGGACACAGCGGAGGCCGCGGCTGACGTAATCGCCACTCAGACACTCTGCATGCAGAAGTTCAGGGACGGCGGCGGAGGCCGCGGGAGACGCCATGCCAGGTGTAATATGGCGTTTACTGTGACAGCGTCCCAGAGTGACAGGAGAGGATACAGGAATGTACACATCAGGATAACAGATGGGATCCGGTCCTGGAGCGCTGAGCCAGCCTTAGGAGGCATCTGATGGGTAAGAAATGGCGTCCAGATACCCGGATCGTGACAGCACCCCCCCCTTTAGGAGTGGCCCCAGGACACTTCTTTGGTTTTTGAGGAAACTTGGAATGGAATCTCCGGACCAAGGCAGGAGCATGGACATCAGAAGCATTGGTCCATGAACGTTCCTCAGGACCATAACCCTTCCAGTCAATAAGATATTGTAGTTGACCGTAACGGTGACGTGAGTCCAGGATCTTGGCCACTTCATACTCAACGCCTCGTTGAGTTTGGACTTTCGGAGTTGGAGGAAGTGAGGAATGAAACCGATTCAAGATCAGCGGTTTCAACAGGGAAACATGGAATGTCCTGGGTATTTTTAAGAAGGGAGGCAACTGGAGTCTGTAAGCAACAGGATTGATGACTTGTTCAATCTTGAAAGGACCGATATAGCGAGGTGCAAACTTCATACTGGGAACTCTTAACCTCAAATTCTTCGTGGATAACCATACCCGATCACCCACCTTGAGAGCAGGAACTGCTCGACGCTTCTTATCCGCAAACTTCTTGTACCTGAACGATGCCTTGAGCAGAGCTGATCGTACGCTCTTCCAGATATTGGCAAACTGATGCAAGGTGATATCCACTGCGGGAACAGAAGTTGCTGGAAGCGGTTGGAACTCAGGGACTTTAGGGTGGAATCCAAAGTTAGTGAAGAATGGTGTTGAAGCAGATGAAGAATGATACTGGTTGTTATGACAGAACTCGGCCCAGGGAAGTAATTGAACCCAGTCATCTTGAGAGGAGGACACATAGATGCGGAGGAAGGCCTCCAAGTCCTGATTCACCCTCTCGGTTTGACCATTGGTCTGAGGATGGTAAGCCGTGGAAAACTTTAGCTTGACTTGGAGGACTTGACATAAACTTCGCCAGAATTTGGCTGTGAATTGAACTCCTCGATCTGAGATAATTTCTTAAGGAAGACCGTGGAGTCGGAAGATCTCTTGTATGAATACTTGAGCCAACTTGGAAGCTGACGGAAGACCGGTGAGAGGAATGAAGTGTGCCATCTTGGTGAACCGGTCAACTACCACCCAGATGGTATTGAACTTGTTGCACATGGGTAAGTCTGTAATGAAATCCATCGACAAGTGGGTCCATGGTCGACGGGGAACGGATAGTGGAACCAGTTGCCCCGCAGGCGACTGGCGGGATACTTTATGTTGGGCACACTTTGGGCAAGATGCAATAAACTCCAAGACGTCCTTTTTCAGAGTTGGCCACCAATAGGACCTAGAGATAAACTCCAGGGTTTTTTGGATACCTGTATGTCCGGCAAAACGGGAAGCATGGGCCCAATGCATGAGCTTCTTCCTTAGCATCGGCTTCACAAAACTTTTCCCTGATGGGGGCGTAGAGTCCATCCCTACCGTGGAGAATGCCAACGGATTTATAATAGGATGCTTGTCTGAAGACTCTGACTCATTTTCTTGCTCCCATGAGCGGGAAAGGGCATCGGCCTTGCGATTCTGAGAGCCCGGACAGAACTGGAGTTTAAAGTCGAACCTGGAAAAGAAAAGTGCCCATCTGGCCTGACGAGGGTTGAGACATTGTGCGCCCTTCAGGTATAAAAGGTTCTTGTGGTCTGTAAGTATGGTGATTGAATGAGAGGCTCCCTCCAACAGATACCTCCACTCTTCTAGAGCGAGCTTGATGGCTAGCAACTCCTGGTCGCCAATGGCATAGTTGCGCTCAGCTGGGGAGAACTTCCGGGAGAAGAAACTGCAAGGGTGTAAATGGCCATCTTTAGCCCTCTGAGATAACACCGCTCCTACTCCAACGGAGGAGGCATCCACCTCTAAGATGAAAGGAGAGTCGATGTCAGGCTGTTTCAGAACAGGCGCAGAGATGAACCTTTGTTTTAAAAGATGAAATGCTTGCATGGCTTCTTCAGACCACTTGGACGGGTTAGCACCCTTCTTAGTGAAAGCAGTAATAGGCGCCACAATGGTGGAAAAGTCTCGTATAAACTTTCGGTAACAGTTGGCGAACCCTAAGAACCTCTGGACCCCTTTGAGGGTTAAGGGTACCGGCCAATTTTGGATTGCTTGTAGTTTCTCAGGATCCATCTCTAGTCCGGAACCGGACACAATGTACCCTAGAAACGGAATGGACTTGACTTCAAAGACGCATTTTTCTAATTTGCAATAGAGATGATTGACACGGAGACGGGACAGAACCTCTTTAACCCAAAAACGATGTTCCTCTAAATCGTTGGCAAAAATGAGGATATCGTCTAGATAGACCACGACATGACGGTATAGAATGTCTCTGAAGATCTCATTGACAAAATGCTGGAAGACAGCTGGAGCATTGCTCAATCCGAAGGGCATGACGAGGTACTCATAATGTCCGTCACGGGTGTTAAAGGCGGTCTTCCACTCGTCACCCTCACGGATCCGGATGAGATTGTATGCACCTCGCAAGTCCAGCTTTGTAAAGATGGTAGCTCCGCTAACTCTGTCAAAGAGCTCAGTAATCAGGGGTAAAGGATAACGGTTCTTGATGGTAATGTCGTTCAAACCTCTGTAGTCGATGCACGGCCGCAGACCACCATCTTTCTTTTTTACAAAAAAGAAGCCTGCGCCGGCTGGAGAAGAAGAAGGTCGAATGAACCCCTTTGCTAGGTTCTCTTTAATATATTCCTCCATAGAATGCGTCTCAGGCAGAGACAACGGATAAGTTCGGCCTCGAGGTGGAACCTTCCCTGGAACGAGATCAATCGGACAGTCCCATTCTCTATGAGGAGGAAGGATATCAGCAGAAGCTTTACTGAACACATCCGTGAAATCTTGATATGGAGGAGGTGGAACATCAGACGACCTGGGGGAGGAAGAACAGACAGGCAATACTTTAAACAAACATGTCTCAGCACAGGAGGAACCCCATGCCAGGATTTGCGTAGTCGTCCAATCAATTGTAGGATTGTGAAGACGGAGCCATGGAAGGCCCAGGACCACAGGATGTGTGGCTCTTGGAATCACTAAAAAAGAAATAAGTTCGGAATGAAGAACTCCCACTCTCAGACGAACTGGTAGAGTCCTTAAAGAAATAACTGCATCAAAAATTTTGCTGCCATCCACGGCAGTTAAAGAAATGGACGAAGGAAGTCTCTCGATGGGTAGGGACCACCGTTTAACATAGGCTTCGGTAATAAAGTTCCCAGCTGCTCCGGAATCAAGGAGGGCAATGACGTTCCGATAACGTTGAGCAACTTGAAGCGAGACTGGGAGATTACAATCTTGAGGAGATGGAAAGGAGATCATTACTCCTAGCCGGCCCTCTCCTTGGCGAGCTAGGATTTGGAGTTTCCCGGACGTTTGGGACAGGCATTAATGGTGTGAGACGGAGCTGCACAATAGAGACAGAGAAACTCGGAGAGACGTCTTCGGCGCTCAGCAGGAGTTAAACGGGAACGGCCAAGTTGCATGGGCTCATCTTTAGATGGTGACAGTTGACGAGGAGGAGGAGCAGAAGATTTTGGAGCAGATGATCTTCCACGCTCAGTTGCTCTCTCTCTGAAACGTAAATCAACTTTCGTGCAGAGTGAGATTAGCTCATCTAACTTAGAAGGTAAGTCTCTGGTAGCTAACTCATCTTTAATACGCTCAGATAAGCCATGCCAGAATGCAGCATACAGGGCCTCGTCGTTCCATGCCAGTTCGGATGCCAGGATCTGGAACTGTATCAGATATTGTCCTACAGTACGTGACCCCTGGCGTAAACGGAGAATCTTGGATGAAGCTGAGGTTACCCGGCCTGGCTCATCGAAGATGCGCCTGAATGTTGACACGAAGGCAGTGTAGGAAGATAGCAGGGTGTCGGACCTCTCCCATAACGGTGATGCCCAATCAAGGGCTGAGCCACTGAGAAGAGAAATAATGTAGGCAATTTTTGTACGGTCACTGGGAAAATTGCCAGGTTGTAGCTCAAACTGAATCTCACACTGGTTGAGAAATCCCCTGCAGAATCTTGGAGATCCGTCAAATTTTGCTGGCGTTGGAAGATGAAGACGTGGAGCAGAAATGGGTAAGGAGGGTGGGGTTATAGCTGGAGTCACTGTGGTTGACGCACCAGACGCGCCTGATCCACGGAGAGTTGTCTGAATCCCATCCAGCCGAGTAGAGAGATCCTGGAGACAGCGGATGATGTGGCCCTGTGCAGCCTCCTGATGTTCTAGTCGGGCTGCCAGTTCTTGCATCGGCCTGGCCGCTTGATCCTGGTCTCCGGCTGGATTCATTAGGTCAGTGCTTACTGTCACAACTGAGGGCCTGAGCGGACGGGAGGCAGCCTCAGTTGTAGGGGCTGAGATGTACCGGAACCTGGGAGGTTGTATCAGACCCCTGGACATGTAAGTAACATGAATAATAACTGCCCGAAGGCGTGACCACGACAACTTGGATAAAAGTCAATGATGTTTATTATGACAACTCCGCAACACAGCAGCAGTAAAAGAAAACGTAAAAGTCAGCAAAGAATAAATACAGTTCCTGGGTACTACAGGATGGCAGGAGCCACAGGGCACTGGTAGTGTGAGATAGTTCTTATGATCTTCTAGATGGAAAGTCCTTACCAGGCCCGACTGTAGCAATGGAGATAACCCAGGATTGTGCCAGCTGGTGTTCCAGGAAAAGCTGGGTTGCTGAAGATAAAACAGCTGCTGTGGATACTGGCTGGAACCAGACTGTTGTTAGCACGGAGTGGATACTGGCTGGAACCAGTTAAATAATAAATGAACTTGGGAGCGATGAAATATGAACTGAAATGTAGAACTTGAGAGCGGAGAAATAATAATACCGGTGGAGAGTGGTAAAGTGTAGAAAGGACACCGGCCCTTTAAGGGAAGCTGTACTCTGCTGGAAGCTGAGCTGGAAGCAGGTAATGTTGTAGCTGGAAACAGATGAATCCACAATGGATTGGAGAGTCAGGCTACACCGCAGGTGGAATGCTGGTGCGGGTCTCTATAATGGAAGTCTTGAGACAGGAGCTGGAACCTGGAAGACAATCACAGGAGAGAGACAAACAGGAACTAGGTTTGACAACCAAAGCACTGACGCCGTCCTTGCTCAGGCACAGTGTATTTATACCTGCAGCAAGGAAGGGATTGGCTAGGCAATTATGCAGATTATCAATACTGAGAACAGATTGGTGGAAATGATCAGCTGACAGAATCCAAGATGGCTGCGCCCATGCAGACACTTGGAGGGAAGTTTGGTTTGTAATCCATGTGGTAATGAAAACAGTAATGGCGGCGCCGGCCACCGGAGACAGGAGGCGCCAGGCTGACAGATGCACATCCAACCACGCGGACACAGCGGAGGCCGCGGCTGACGTAATCGCCACTCAGACACTCTGCATGCAGAAGTTCAGGGACGGCGGCGGAGGCCGCGGGAGACGCCATGCCAGGTGTAATATGGCGTTTACTGTGACAGCGTCCCAGAGTGACAGGAGAGGATACAGGAATGTACACATCAGGATAACAGATGGGATCCGGTCCTGGAGCGCTGAGCCAGCCTTAGGAGGCATCTGATGGGTAAGAAATGGCGTCCAGATACCCGGATCGTGACACTGTGATTTAGTGCAGGTGGCATTCACCTGTTTTTAGGATTATCCCATTGAGTCCCTTTAAAATCAGTGGGCCCTGCTGTATGTCAATGTTTGTGGTCATTCGTTTTCTGTTATTTGTTATCTTTTCACACCTCTAATGTGATGCCTGTATTCCCACACAGCTTGCCCCGTGGAGGGCCGGGGAGATTACTCAGCGGCAACGCGCCGGCACCATGGCAACCTGACAGCGATGCTGCAGTGTGGTTGGCTAGGTAACCAGGACGGAAGCCGGCTGACGTCACCGGAAGTGACGCTCCGCCACCAGTTGCAGACGGAAGCGCCCGCCGGGCCCGGCTCTCCCGCGGCAAGAGGACTCCCACCTATTTAGGTAAGATGTCTCTGTGTGTTCTTGTTTATTACAACTTTGTAATTTCAGTTATGCCTGCCTTGACAACGGTGCTTGTGGCACCGAAACGTTGGCTGCTATAGGCATGTGAGCATTTTTTGATGTGAACCAGTAAATCATTTTTTCAAGTTCGGGAGTGCCACAGTCTCATGCTGTTTACTATATATTTACATACACAGAAAATGTTGGCAATGACACAGAAGTGTGACCACTATCACACTTCTGTGTCATTGCTTCGTTATTTTCGTCTGGAGTGCCAACATTTTCTGTATCTATATACTACACCTTGCAAGGTGGCAGTGGGGCACCCGACAAGCTGCTTTACCTGTATCTGTGAGTGCCAGACAGCACAAATCTGACAGGGGTTTAGAACTGCAGGACTGTGGCTGGAGAGATCCAGGCCAGGTGTTGCTGTTGGCCAGGGTTGAGAAGGAGCTAATTGCAGGTGCTTGTCGGTTTGTGCTAAAAGGGTTTAAGCCACAAAAAGCAATGTTCCTGATGGTGGACAAGCTGCCCAGGTGATAGGCCAGGGGGTGGTTACTGTTAGGTGTCCTGGACCTAGGGGTCCACTGGAGAACTTGTGTTTGTGCACTGTGAAGATACTGTGAACTCTGCATTGCTGTACTTGACCTGTGAATCCTGCACCTTCTTGTGTAACTGTCTGTGGTCGAAAAACAGTGAATTATACTTACGATAATTCCATTTCTTTGAAGTACTTCATGGCAGCCCTTACTATAGGTTAACACCCCATTCTCCCAATCTAGACAGGATGTGTTTTTTTTTTTTTTTTTTTGCAGGACCCACCCATCTTGGGTATACAACTGTACTACTCCCGTGTCTTTTGAGTGTCTCCTTAACTGGTACTGAAGAAAAAAATCCCGAAACAATGGAGAGGGCAATTCATGGGCTGCCACAAAGTACTTCAAGAAATGGAATTACCGTAAGTAAAATTTGCGCTTTTCTTTTTCTTACTTCATGGCAGCCCTTACCATGGGATACACTAAAGCAGAATCATGGGGGACAATAACAACCAACAGCCGCAATCATGCTTGAATAATTTTCATACCACGGCCTTCCAATGACTTGTTCCCCAAAGTGGGCGTTTACAACAGCTAAAGCGTAACGTTTGGAAAACGTATGCATCGATGACACGTTACTGCTGCACAACTGTTCTTGACTGACACCTGCGCCTTCTTGGCCCATGAAACAGACACTGCCCTGTAGAGTGAGCTTTAATTTTCTCTGGAACTTTCCGATCATTCTTCTGGTATATAAAATGTGATTACTTGGGGCGTGGCCTGGCTCGTGAGCTGAGAGGAGGCAATCTGTATAGGCTCCTGCTGGCCCTGTCTTTCTACCTGCCATATACAGCATCTATCAGGTTTACAACCACCTGTACCCAACGTGCCTGTTCCCTATATCACCTGGGTCCGAAGGGTCTAGATTGCGGAGCCGGGGAGTCCTTTTAAGGGGTCCTGCGGGTTGCGGCCTTCCCCTCCACAAGAAGCCGGGGACTGTGGTGCGGTTCACCCCCCCCCCCCCCCCCCGCCCGGAGGCGTAGCGGTGCGGGCCGAGTGGTGGAGGAGCTTGGGAGGACTTACGGATACCCCGGAGGCCCGTGTGGCGATATCCCCTGGTGCCTGAGTACCCCCGTGAGCCTGCGGCAGTCACCAGGACCGGGTACGGCTGGCGGTGGCGGCCTCGTTCGGCGGGTGAGTCCCCTCTCGCTGGTCTGCTCCGGCGCAGCGCTGAGGATCCTTCCCCTCTCTCCTCACCGCCCCTACCCCTCTTGACCTACCTGGGGGGACCTGTTACGTGCCGCGGAGTCGGGGAGCAGTCCCCGGAGCTCCCGCGGGTTGCGGCCTATCAGCGGCCCTCAAGCCGGGGCCTCGATTCCGCCGTCGAGCCGGAGAAGCCCGTGGACGCGGCGGATTGGGCTCCCGGTCCCCTCCTCCACTACTGTCTACCCAGCCCGCTGCGGTATACCTTCGGGGACGCCTCCCCGCTGTCCCCGCCTGTCCTCTTGGCCGGAGACCGCGCAGAGGAGCGGGCTGACTGGCGGCACCACGGGAGGCCCGGCGGCCATCTTAGCGGGGACACAGCTCTCCCCTGGATATCTGGTTACTCTCTGGGGAGTGGGATGTGATGCTTAATAGCTGTCCCTGACCCCCAGGATTCCTGCTTTGGGCCCCTGAATCTCAAATAACTGCACAGTCTTACACTACAGCAAAACATCGGGGAAGCTCACTGTGCTGCTGATGGGGAATTACACTTCCCTACACGTGCTCTCTCCCCCCTAAATATCCCCTACTGAGGGTTACGCTGCTCCCTCCAGGTGCACCTAGGTAGGGTTGTGATACGCAAACATACACACCTGTGCCTCTAAAAGCACATCTGTGGTGTCCTCTACTACACTCCCCCCATATAGCGGCTGCGATACTGTGGGTGCCCCTCATAATAACTCCAGCCCCCTGAAGACCCCGCATCTTTTTGAGCTGGGCGGTGAACACCCAGTGTGCTGCGACCTGATCAATATCTCCATATTACAATATTCCTGGCCAGGCTCTCCCGGCCATTCTCTGTGAACTGCCTACCATGTGATCTCATAATGTAACGCACCCGGTCCTGTGTGTGATTCTAATGCTATAGGAACTTCCCTGCTCCCGCCCAGGTGTTGACTACCAATATACCTCATCTCTCATCGTCACAATGCCTAAAGGGGGGAAAAAGTCAAATGCCCATAATCTGGTGGGTTATTTCAAGAACTCTACCCCATCCTCCGCCCGGAAACCATCCTCACCCCCGCCCACATCAGCAGCGTCCGATCGGGACTCAGATGATGACGCTTCCTCCACCCCCGCTACAAAAGCGGACGTAGCTCTTCTCCTCTCCGAAATGCGCAACATTAAAAAATCAATCCGTGCGGAGGTGCAGGAGGCTATATCTGGGCTGAAAACAGATGTGGACAGCCTAGGCTCCAGGGTTGATGCCATTGAAAGGAAACAAGAGGAGCTTATCGCCTTCCAACAAGAATCGGAACAGGAGATGACCCAAATGCGTACAGATGTTATGCTATTAGCGGATAAACAAGAAGACTGGGATAACAGAGGTCGTCGGAACAATCTCAGAGTCCGTAATGTCCCCGAGACAGTGGAACAAACCCACCTCACGGATTACCTGCTCCGCCTGTTCCGCTCACTTGCTCCCTCCGTTCCCGACGATATGCTACTTCTAGATAGAGCTCACAGGGCCCTTCGTCCTAGATCCCAAGACGCTAAAACACCGAGAGATGTAATTTTACGTTTCCACTACTTTGCTGTCAAAGATCAAATTTACGCCAAAGCCCGGAGGACGCCAATCATCTCGTTCGAAGGCTCAGATCTTCTAATATTTCAGGACTTGTCGCCGGTTACGTTGAACAGAAGAAGGGAACTAAAGGATATAACCAAAACCCTGAGAGACAACAACGTCAGATATAGGTGGGGCTTTCCCTTTGCCCCTCAAGTCAGGGCGGACGGCAAAATCCTATCTGCTAGATCCCCCGATGAGGCCCTCCAGCTACTTCGCCATTTGAACATCTCCGGCCCTACGACCACCACACAGCCCTCTCCCCCAGTCAACACCTCCCCTTCCCTCACAGCCCCATCCTCGAATTGGAACACCGTTGGATCTGCTTCCCGTACATCTCCGGATACATGATTCTACAGCTGCAGCGATCCACGTGCTAACTCCATGTCCGCACAAGTTCTCTATGGACCTCAGCGGATCTCTCTGCCATACATCAAGATTCCCATACTGTGCTGAGTCCTCTGTTTGACTAATGTTTACCGTTTATAGCCTTATAAGAACTGGGGTGGGTGGGCCTGTTCAGGCCTCCGGGGCCGGGGTTTCCCGCGGCTGGCCGCGGGGGCTCCGGCCCCGGGTGGCCCGGTGGGGTCGCGCCCTCCTCTTCGAGTTTCTAACAAGTTAAAATGTTACTACTGCGGCTATATAGTCGCCACACCTTGTTTCCTCTCTGTTTCTGTAGATTTGTTCTCCTCCCTCCCCCCCTCCTCCCTCCCCCTATAGCTCCTTTTGCTTACTAAATACAATACGTACACTTAATTGATTTTGTCCACACACGGGCCCCGGTCTCCTCTCCGAGCGGCTGGGTTCACCCACCCCCCACTCGACCTCCGAGGTCGACGTCGGACGAAATGGACCCGCGGGTCTATTTCTTCCTTGGGTCCGACTAGTGAGAATAGATCTTCTCTGTTTTCTAGTTACTGATACTGATATATGCCTGTTCTTCATCTGTTCTCCTACCCTTTCTCCGGTCTTCTTCCCTTCTTTGTTCCCCTTCTCTCCTGGGATCCCGCTGGTGCGCTTCCGCATGGACAGTCCTCCACTTCTATTCCATGGTTCTTAGAATAGTCTCCCTGAACACGAAAGGTTTGAACAGCCCGCGCAAACGCTCTCTCTTATTTCAGACCCTTAAACAACTCAGAGGCGATATCATATTCCTACAAGAGACCCACTTCTCTGGCAAGTCACATCCTGAACTTAGGTCTAAAACCTTCCCACACACTTTCCATGCTTGCGATCCCATGCATAAGAAGAAGGGGGTCTCTATACTCTTTGCTAACCACCTGGACTTCATCCCCTCCGACATACTGAGGGACCCTGAGGGTAGATACCTCCTGTTAGTGGGGTTGTTAAATGGGACCCCCTATACATTCCTGAATATATATGCTCCCAACCAACTACAGGCCCCTTTCTTTCACTCCCTAAACAGCCTATTGGCCCTGCACAGACGCGGTAATGTGGTTTGGGGGGGGGGGGGGGGGGGGGGGGGATTTTAACGTGACCCTGGATAGTGCACTGGACAGATCCAGACCTCTACCCAGATCTATGCGCACCTCTCATGCGCGTAACGCATCTGCTTTGAATCTCTTGTTATCACGACACCTTCTCTTCGATGCATGGAGAGTGAAAGAGTAGAATGCTAAGGATTACACTTACTATTCCCCTATATATGATGTTTACACAAGACTGGATATGATTTTTTTGAGTACAGAGCCTGCCCAATGTATCCTGGATACCTCCATCCACCCTAGTACGTGGTCAGACCATGGCCCGGTCACTGTGGATGTCCCGGGTCCGCATCCTCCCGCTCGCCAACCGTCGTGGAGGTTGAATGACAGACTCCTTCTTAATCCCCAAACGAAAACTCACATAGCCGCCGAAATATCCCACTACTTTGACACAAACACATCTCCGTCTGTTTCTCCTATGTTATTGTGGGACGCCCATAAGGCGGTTATACGCGGATGCCTGATCAGTGCCTCCTCCCATAATAAGAGGACCAGAACCAAACGTATTCGGGAGCTCTCGGACCTGGTCGCTTCCCTCTCACTGGAGCACAAATGGTCGGGGTCCGCAGCAGATCTCTCTTCCTTGTCCTCAGCCAGGGGAGGATTAAACATGCTCTTGACGGCTAAGGTAGAAACTGGCTTGAAATGGCTCAACCAGTCCTTTTATGAAAAAGGGGATAAGGCTGATCGTCTACTAGCCTCTAGGCTCCGGACTAGATTGGCAAGGAATAACGTTTTGTCTGTCCAGTCTTCCCCTGGTAAGAAAACGGGTGATCCTAAGCGTATTACCGAGACTTTCTCTCGCTTTTACAAGAAATTGTACAATGCTCATGGGCCCACTCAATCGAGCCCGGACTTTCATGCAGCCATTCACACCTTTCTGTCCCACTGCCATTTGCCCTGTCTGAGCCCATCGGTCTCTGCAGAACTGAACGCAAAGATCTCCGACGAAGAAGTTGCCACCGTCATTAAAACCTTAAAACTTAACAAGGCTCCAGGCCCAGACGGCTTTTCGGCCGCCTATTACAAGACTTTTCTCCCCCAGTTGGCGCCCCACCTTTCAACCCTCTTCAATGCTGTTTTACAGGAAGCCTCTTTCTCCAAGTCTGCTCTGGAGGCTAGGATCATAGTCATCTCCAAGGATGGCAAGGATACATCCAATTGCGCTAACTATAGACCTATCTCACTACTTAATTCGGATATTAAGATTTACGCGAAAATCCTTGCCCTCCGATTGAACAGCGTTCTGCCCCATCTTATCCATAATGACCAGGTAGGATTTATCCCCGGCCGCCAAACCCGAGACAACACGAGGCGGGTTATTAGCCTGGCTCACTATATCAACCTCACACATACCCCCTGCTCTTTTGCTTTCTCTGGACGCGGAGAAGGCATTTGACAGGATAGGCTGGCCCTTTATGTTTGAAACTCTTGCTCACTTTGGCTTTCAGGGGGAATTCCTCATGGGGATCCAGGCCTTGTACTCGAACCCTTCCGCCAGGGTTTCCGTGAACGGAGTGCAGTCAGACCCTCTGGATATCTCCAACTGGACCAGACAGGGCTGCCCACTCTCGCCCCTGATCTTTGCATTAGTAATAGAACCGTTAGCAGCCCGTATCCGAGCCTCGACCGACATCGGGGGGCTGGAGGTGGGGGGCTCTGTTTACAAGATTTCCCTATTCGCGGATGATGTCCTCCTCTCGCTTTCCTCACCACACACCTCTCTGCCGAACCTTTTTAAACTCCTGTCTGACTACGGACATGTTTCGGGTTATAAAGTCAATTGGTCTAAAACGGAAGCTCTTCCCTTCCACATTCCCCCTTCTCAACTATCCCGCATGCAAACCAACTTTAAATTCTCCTGGTGCGTGTCTAAAATCAGATACCTGGGGATCTTTATCACGCGCCGCTACGGAGACCTGTATAAGGAGAACTTCCCGCCGCTGCTCAATAACCTTAAGGCCGATCTTCATAAATGGCAATCTTTGATTATCTCCTGGCTGGGTCGTATAGTAGCTCTGAAAATGAACATTGTCCCCCGCAAACTTTATCTGTTCCAGACGCTACCAGTGAAAGTTCCGGACTCCGTCTTGGCACAGATCCACTCTTGGTTGCTCCGCTTTGTGTGGAGAAATAAGGTCCCTAGGATAGGTTTCTCTACTTTACGCAAACCGGTAGAGGATGGAGGCAGAGGTTTCCCAGATATCCGCCTTTACTATCTGGCCACTCATCTTAGCCAAGCGGTGGCATGGTTCGCTTCCACGCAGTCCATTCGTTGGCTCCAGTTGGAAACGGCGCTTAGCCACACTCCATCTTTGTCGTCCTTACTCTTATCCCCTTCTAAAGCTAGATCTCCTCATTTGCAACTGCACCCTGTGCTGGAATTCACTTGCCAGCTCTGGGACTACTGCACTCGTCACTTTCACCTGCTGTCTTCCCCCTCTGTGCTTACCCCCCTGTGGGATAACCATTCTTTCGCTCCGGGTCATTCTCTGGCCCGCTCCCGCCCATGGTTGGAGAGGAATATCCGCTTTGTTCTGGACGTGCTACACGAGGGTACCTGTGTACCTTTACCGGAGATCATATCAAAATATAACTTCCCGGAAGCGAATCCTTTTACCTATCTCCAATTAAGACATTTTGTCTCTTCTTTATCGAACTCGGCCCCGTTCCAACCTTTATCCACCCTGGAGTCCTATTGCTATCACAAACCGCTCGTCCGAGGAATCATTTCCCTACTGTACTCCCTTCTCCAGGCGTGGGGCCAGTCGGCGGCCCCGGCCTTTGTGCTCCAGTGGGAACGAGATCTAGGACCGCTGCCTGGCGACTCTGACTGGTCGGATGTCTTCACTGCGGCCGCGAAATCCTCCATCTCAACCCTAGTAAAAGAAAACGCCTACAAAATATTATATAGGTGGTATTTTGTCCCCTCTAGACTCCACAAAATGTTTCCCTCCTCTTCGCCCATGTGCTGGAGAGGATGCGGCGGTCATGGCTCTTTCCTCCACATCTGGTGGACGTGCCCTAAGATCATGCAATTCTGGGACTCAGTCGCACGCCTGATGAGTACAGTGCTCCAGACCCAAATATACAAAGACCCTTGGTCTTTTCTACTAGGCCTCCCCATTGTTAACGTTCCTCCACAAGCCGGTAAATTACTGACACAGATCTTAAACGCGGCCAGGTGCTCAATTGCCCTCCAATGGAAACAGAGAGAGGCCCCCCCTATCAAACAGGTCATCGATAAAGTATGGTTCTTCGCAAGCATGGAAAAAATCACTGCATACCTTTATAATAGATCTTTCCAGTTTCTCCTGATCTGGGAACTATGGTTCGACTCTCAGGCTCCCGCAAATAGAATACGCTCCCCTGGGGGCTCGGTGGCTCTCCTACTATGATTTCTGTAGTCTCCTGACCTGTCGAGTAGATTGGGTTTTACTCCTAGTGTTCCCTTTCTGTGTTCCTCAAAGGTTACCTTCCATTTTACACTAGCGCTCTGAGCGGGGATTGTGGCGTCTGGGGACGCACCGGCGGTTCCCTCTAACCCTGTCTTTTCTCCCCCCACTCTATCCCTCCCCCCGTCTCTCCCTTCTTTTCCTCTTTCTCTTCTTGCTTTGTCTTTAGTCTTCTCCTCTCTACTGCTATAGTCACGAGTTTAATGTTTTATTCCCATCTGATTGTACTGCTTTTGTAACTCCAGATGTATATTTCACTGCTGTTTCCCGTGGTTACATTTCTGCTCTTAGTATTATATTGTGTAACGAAAAGGCTTACCCCACGTGTGGTGGGGGGTCGTTGTAACCCTTTATAACCTGTAAAATTAAATAAACAATTAAAAAAAAAAAGTGATTACTTCTTTAATCCATCTCGCAATGGCCTGTTTTGTGGGTGCACAACCCTTCCGTGCTCCTACTGGTATGACAAAAAGATTCTTCATCTTTCTGAATTCCCTAACACTTTGTAAGTACACTGACACTGCTCTCACCAGATCAGAGTTATGCAGTTCCTCCTCTTTCTTATTTTCTGGTTGAGGAAAAAATAAAGGTAAGAGAATTTCTTGACTAATATGAAAAGTTGACACTACCTTTGGCAGGAAAGATGGATTTGTCCTCAAGACAGCACAGTCAGGCAAAATCTTCAAATAAGGCTCTTCTGTTCATAATGCCTGTAAGTCCCCAAATCTCCTCACCGAAGTGATGCAAGTGAGAAACACTACTTTCCAGATCAGTAGTCTCATATTAATTTGCTCCAACGGCTCAAATGGATGTTGTTTCATCACAGCATTCGATATTAGGTTTAAATCCCAGAGTAGCAATATTGGGCTAATTTGTGGCCTTATTTTTTTAGTAGTCTGACAGAAATTTCTCACCAGATCATCTTCTGTTAAATTCCTGTCCAAGACACTCAATGCTGGTATCTGAACTTTCAGAGAGTCTACACCGCCAGACCTTTAACAAACCCATTATTGAGGAATTGCAAGATCTGAGCCATTTCAGCCTTCATTACATCAAATTTATCATCTGCCCCTTATAATAAAAGTTCTCCAATTTCTATAATACAGGTATATATCAGAAGATACCTTCTTTCTGGCTGGTATAAGAAGTTGAATCACTGAATCAGATAAACCTTTACTCCTTAAGAATTCCTGCTCAATCTCCAAGAAGTCAATTGAAATGTTCCTGTATCTGGAAACAACAGAGGCCCCTGGTGTAATAACCCTGGTACCACCAATAACTTCCATATTTTCTAGATCGCCATACTTAGGACTGTCAGAAACAAAGTTCTTCTTGGCCAGTAAGGAATATTCATAATCACCTCTACTCGCTCTTACCTGATTTTTTTAGTGTTCAGGTTACCAGGGAAAAATAGTGGAACACATATCCCAGATTAAATTGCCACTTTAGGAATAATGCATCTACTCCGATTGTCCGTGACAGGTGATATCTAGAAAAAAGCGGGGTACTTTTGCATTCTGACTCGAAGCCATGAGATCTATCTCTGGTTGTCCAAATCTCATCACTACATCCTGGAACACCTGAACATCTAGTTTCCATGCCCCGGGATGAACCGGATACCTGCTGGGAAAATCTGCTAGCATGTTCTTTGCCAGGAACATGAAGGGCTGTCCGAGATTTCAGGTACTTTTCTGCCCAGACCATGGTGTATGAAACTTCTGTCTTTATGGCACGACTCCTCATACCCCCTTGACAATTTATATAAGCCACCACCGCTGAGATGTCGGAGTAGATTCTTAAAATGACTTCCTTTTAACAGGTGTTGAAAATAAGAATTTACTTACCGATAATTCTATTTCTCGTAGTCCGTAGTGGATGCTGGGGACTCCGTCAGGACCATGGGGAATAGCGGCTCCGCAGGAGACAGGGCACAAAAGTAAAAGCTTTAGGATCAGGTGGTGTGCACTGGCTCCTCCCCCTATGACCCTCCTCCAAGCCTCAGTTAGGATACTGTGCCCGGACGAGTGTACACAATAAGGAAGGATTTTGAATCCCGGGTAAGACTCATACCAGCCACACCAATCACACTGTACAACCTGTGATCTGAACCCAGTTAACAGCATGATAACAGCGGAGCCTCTGAAAAGATGGCTCACAACAATAATAACCCGATTTTTGTAACAATAACTATGTACAAGTATTGCAGACAATCCGCACTTGGGATGGGCGCCCAGCATCCACTACGGACTACGAGAAATAGAATTATCGGTAAGTAAATTCTTATTTTCTCTGACGTCCTAAGTGGATGCTGGGGACTCCGTCAGGACCATGGGGATTATACCAAAGCTCCCAAACGGGCGGGAGAGTGCGGATGACTCTGCAGCACCGAGTGAGAGAACTCCAGGTCCTCCTCAGCCAGGGTGTGCCCCTGACCAAGTAGCAGCTCGGCAAAGTTGTAAAGCCGAGACCCCTCGGGCAGCCGCCCAAGATGAGCCCACCTTCCTTGTGGAATGGGCATTTACATATTTTGGCTGTGGCAGGCCTGCCACAGAATGTGCAAGCTGAATTGTACTACACATCCAACTAGCAATCGTCTGCTTAGAAGCAAGAGCACCCAGTTTGTTGGGTGCATACAGGATAACAGCAAGTCAGTTTTCCTGACTCCAGCCGTCCTGGAAACCTATATTTTCAGGGCCCTGACAACATCTAGCAACTTGGAGTCCTCCAAGTCCCTAGTAGCCGCAGGTACCACAATAAGCTGGTTCAGGTGAAACGCTGACACCACCTTAGGGAGAAACTGGGGACGAGTCCGCAGCTCTGCCCTGTCCGAATGGACAATCAGATATGGGCTTTTGTGAGACAAAGCCGCCAATTCTGACACTCGCCTGGCCGAGGCCAGGGCCAACATCATGGTCACTTTCCATGTGAGATATTTCAAATCCACAGATTTGAGCGGTTTAAACCAATGTGATTTGAGGAATCCCAGAACTACGTTGAGATCCCACAGTGCCACTGGAGGCACAAAAGGGGGTTGTATATGCAGTACTCCCTTGACAAACTTCTGGACTTCAGGAACTGAAGCCAATTCTTTCTGGAAGAAAATCGACAGGGCCGAAATTTGAACCTTAATGGACCCCAATTTGAGGCCCATAGACACTCCTGTTTGCAGGAAATGCAGGAATCGACCGAGTTGAAATTTCTTCGTGGGGCCTTCCTGGCCTCACACCACGCAACATATTTTCGCCACATGTGGTGATAATGTTGTGCGGTCACCTCCTTCCTGGCTTTGACCAGGGTAGGAATGACCTCTTCCGGAATGCCTTTTTCCCTTAGGATCCGGCGTTCAACCGCCATGCCGTCAAACGCAGCCGCGGTAAGTCTTGGAACAGACATGGTACTTGCTGAAGCAAGTCCCTTCTTAGCGGCAGAGGCCATGAGTCCTCTGTGAGCATCTCTTGAAGTTCCGGGTACCAAGTCCTTCTTGGCCAATCCGGAGCCACGAGTATAGTTCTTACTCCTCTACGTCTTATAATTCTCAGTACCTTAGGTATGAGAAGCAGAGGAGGGAACACATACACCGACTGGTACACCCACGGTGTTACCAGAACGTCCACAGCTATTGCATGAGGGTCTCTTGACCTGGCGCAATACCTGTCCAGTTTTTTGTTCAGGCGGGACGCCATCATGTCCACCTTTGGTCTTTCCCAACGGTTCACAATCATGTGAAAGACTTCCCGATGAAGTCCCCACTCTCCCGGGTGGAGGTCGTGCTGAGGAAGTCTGCTTCCCAGTTGTCCACTCCCGGAATGAACACTGCTGACAGTGCTATCACATGATTTTCCGCCCAGCGAAGAATCCTTGCAGTTTCTGCCATTGTCCTCCTGCTTCTTGTGCCGCCCTGTCTGTTTACGTGGGCGACTGCCGTGATGTTGTCCCACTGGATCAATACCGGCTGACCTTGAAGCAGAGGTCTTGCTAAGCTTAGAGCATTGTAAATTGCTCTTAGCTCCAGTATATTTATGTGGAGAGAAGTCTCCAGACTTGATCACACTCCCTGGAAATTTTTTCCTTGTGTGACTGCTCCCCAGCCTTTCAGGCTGGCATCCGTGGTCACCAGGACCCAGTCCTGAATGCCGAATCTGTGGCCCTTTAGTAGATGAGCACTCTGCAGCCACCACAGAAGAGACACCCTTGTCCTTGGAGACAGGGTTATCCGCTGATGCATCTGAAGATGCGATCCGGACCATTTTCCCAGCAGATCCCACTGAAAAGTTCTTGCGTGAAATCTGCCGAATGGAATCGCTTCGTAAGAAGCCACCATTTTTCCCAGGACCCTTGTGCAATGATGCACTGACACTTTTCCTGGTTTTAGGAGGTTCCTGACTAGCTCGGATAACTCCCTGGCTTTCTCCTCCGGGAGAAACACCTTTTTCTGGACTGTGTCCAGAATCATCCCTAGGAACAGCAGACGTGTCGTCGGAGACAGATGCGATTTTGGAATATTTAGAATCCACCCGTGCTGTCGTAGAACTACTTGAGATAGTGCTACTCCGACCTCCAACTGTTCTCTGGACCTTGCCCTTATCAGGAGATCGTCCAAGTAAGGGATAATTAAGACGCCTTTTCTTTGAAGAAGAATCATCATTTCGGCCATTACCTTGGTAAAGACCCGGGGTGCCGTGGACAATCCAAACGGCAGCGTCTGAAACTGATAGTGACAGTTTTGTACCACGAACCTGAGGTACCCTTGGTGAGAAGGGCAAATTGGGACATGGAGGTAAGCATCCTTGATGTCCAGGGACACCATATAGTCCCCTTCTTCCTGGTTCGCTGTCACTGCTCTGAGTGACTCCATCTTGATTTGAACCTTTGTATGTAAGTGTTCAAATATTTCAGATTTAGAATAGGTCTCACCGAGCCGTCTGGCTTCAGTACCACAATATAGTGTGGAATAATACCCCTTTCCTTGTTGTAGGAGGGGTACTTTGATTATCACCTGCTGGGAATACAGCTTGTGAATTGTTTCCAATACTGCCTCCCTGTCGGAGGGAGACGTTGGTAAAGCAAACTTCAGGAACCTGCGAGGGGGAGACGTCTCGAATTTCCAATCTGTACCCCTGGGATACTACTTGTAGGATCCAGGGGTCCACTTGCGAGTGAGCCCACTGCGTGCTGAAACTCTTGAGACGACCCCCCACCGCACCTGTTTGTACGGCCCCAGCGTCATGCTGAGGACTTGGCAGAAGCGGTGGAAGGCTTCTGTTCCTGGGAATGGGCTGCCTGCTGCAGTCTTCTTCCCTTACCTCTATACCTGGGCAGATATGACTGGCCTTTTGCCCGCTTGCCCTTATGGGGACGAAAGGACTGAGGCTGAAAAGACGATGTCTTTTTCTGCTGAGATGTGACTTGGGGTAAAAAAGGTGGATTTTCCAGCTGTTGCCGTGGCCACCAGGTCCGATGGACCGACCCCAAATAACTCCTCCCCTTTATACGGCAATACTTCCATGTGCCGTTTGGAATCTGCATCACCTGACCACTGTCGTGTCCATAAACATCTTCTGGCAGATATGGACATCGCACTTACTCTTGATGCCAGAGTGCAAATATCCCTCTGTGCATCTCGCATATATAGAAATGCATCCTTTAAATGCTCTATAGTCAATAAAATACTGTCCCTGTCAAGGGTATCAATATTTCCAGTCAGGGAATCCGACCAAGCCACCCCAGCGCTGCCCATCCAGGCTGAGGCGATCGCTGGTCGCAGTATAACACCAGTATGTGTGTATATACTTTTTAGGATATTTTCCAGCCTCCTATCAGTTGGCTCCATGAGGGCGGCCGTATCTGGAGACGGTAACGCCACTTGTTTTGATAAGCGTGTGAGCGCCTTATCCACCCTAAGGGGTGTTTCCAAACGCGCCATAACTTCTGGCGGGAAAGGGTATACCGCCAATAATTTTCTATCGGGGGAAACCCACGCATCATCACACACTTCATTTAATTTATCTGATTCAGGAAAAACCACATGTAGTTTTTTCACACTCCACATAATACCCTTTTTTGTGGTACTTGTAGTATCAGAAATATGTAACATCTCCTTTATTGCCCTTAACAAGTAACGTGTGGCCCTAAAGGAAAATACGTTTGTTTCTTCACCGTCGACACTGGAGTCAGTGTCCGTGTCTGTGTCGACCGACTGAGGTAAAAGGACGTTTTAACGCCCCTGACGGTGTTTGAGACGCCTGGACAGGTACTAATTGGTTTGCCGGCCGTCTCATGTCGTCAACCGACCTTGCAGCGTGTTGACATTATCACGTAATTCCTTAAATAAGCCATCCATTCCGGTGTCGACCCCCTAGAGAGTGACATCACCATTACAGGCAATTGCTCCGCCTCCTCACCAACATCGTCCTCATACATGTCGACACACACGTACCGACACACAGCACACACACAGGGAATGCTCTGATAGAGGACAGGACCCCACTAGCCCTTTGGGGAGACAGAGGGAGAGTTTGCCAGCACACACCAAAAACGCTATAATTATACAGGGACAACCTTTATATAAGTGTTTTTCCCTTATAGCATTTTAATATATATAGTCATATCGCCAAATAAGTGCCCCCCCTCTCTGTTTTAACCCTGTTTCTGTAGTGCAGTGCAGGGGAGAGCCTGGGAGCCTTCCCACCAGCATTTCTGTGAGGGAAAATGGCGCTGTGTGCGGAGGAGAATAGGCCCCGCCCCCTTTTCGGCAGGCTTCTTCTCCCGTTTTTCTGAGACCTGGCAGGGGTTAAATACATCCATATAGCCCCCAGGGGCTATATGTGATGTATTTTTAGCCAGAATAAGGTACTATCATTGCTGCCCAGGGCGCCCCCCCCAGCGCCCTGCACCCTCAGTGACCGCTGCTATGAAGTGTGCTGACAACAATGGCGCACAGCTGCAGTGCTGTGCGCTACCTTATGAAGACTGAAAAGTCTTCTGCCGCCGGTTTCTGGACCTCTTCACTTTTCGGCATCTGCAAGGGGGTCGGCGGCGCGGCTCCGGGACGAACCCCAGGGTGAGACCTGTGTTCCGACTCCCTCTGGAGCTAATGGTGTCCAGTAGCCTAAGAAGCCAATCCATCCTGCACGCAGGTGAGTTCACTTCTCTCCCCTAAGTCCCTCGATGCAGTGAGCCTGTTGCCAGCAGGACTCACTGAAAATAAAAAAACCTAACAAAACTTTTACTCTAAGCAGCTCTTTAGGAGAGCCACCTAGATTGCACCCTTCTCGGCCGGGCACAAAAATCTAACTGAGGCTTGGAGGAGGGTCATAGGGGGAGGAGCCAGTGCACACCACCTGATCCTAAAGCTTTTACTTTTGTGCCCTGTCTCCTGCGGAGCCGCTATTCCCCATGGTCCTGACGGAGTCCCCAGCATCCACTTAGGACGTCAGAGAAAACTGAATATTGCCATCCACACTGCTCTCATCTCTTGTTGATTCGTAGAGTACTCTCTTTCTTGAGGAGACCATAAACCTTGATGGCCCTGCTTCAACAGACGTGCCCCCATCCGACTGAACTTGCATCCGTTGTCAAAACCAGAAATTGGGGTTCTATCAAAGATGTCCCCTGTCTATATACTTGCTTGTTTTCCACCAGGACAGAGACTACTTTGTTGTTAATTTTACTTGATAGTACAAAGGAACACCTTTCCTGGAGTATTTCAGTGTGTTCCACTGTAGCACTCTCATCTTCCACCTCACCCATGGGACTATTTCTATGGTAGATGACATTATTCCCAGAAGCCGTAGTGCCATCTGCAATGGTATTGTTTTCTTTTCTTGAATGAGAGAGACTAGATCCTGAATCTTTTCGCGTCTTTCCTTTGAGAGCATCACCACATAATGCAGGGTATCTGGATGCTTAAAAACTACAATATTTGTGTTGGCTTCAGCTGACTCTTTTCCCAGTTGATCAGCCATCCATGATATTGAAGGAATCCCAGTGTGTCGTCCAGCATTTTCTGTACTAATTCTTCTGACTCTCCTGCAATAACCACTTCTTCCTGCCTGAGATAGGCTATAAGGGTTACAAGAACCTTTGTAAATATCCTTTGAGAGGACGTAAGGCCGAAAAGAAGGCAAGTAAACTGGAAGTGCCTTCCTCCTACACTGAATCTTAGGAATTTCCTGTCGCCTTCGTTGACAAGGATATGAAAGTAGGCGTCCTTCAGATCTATTGAGGCTCCTCCTTACCCCAATCAGAATAGCTTTCAAAGTTTCTATCTGAAACTTACTTTTCTTTATCAATTTGTTTAAATCTCTGAAGTCCAATATCATCCTGAATCCTCCTGAGGATTTTTCCACTAGGAATAGACGGGATTAGAAACCTCTTCTCCTTTCCATTGAAGGTACTGCTTCCACAGCCCCTGCACTAATCAAAGCCTCCAGGCTTTCTTTCAATGCTATACTTTCTTGCTTTATAAGTGGCAACTTTGACTCCACGAATTTGTCTCTGCTTGGTCTTTTCATAAATTCGAGTTGGTATCCTCTAGATAATGCATCCAGTACCCATGTCTTTGATACTTTCTCTCCATTGGTTGGCAAATTTCCAAATTCTGCCCCCTACTAGTGTAAACATAGGGGAACCTGCATAGTCATGGTCTCTGACTACCTCTTCTATTTTCTTGGCGACAGGACTGACACAACGTACCGTTACCGTACCTATCTCCATAGGGACATCCAGACCGATAGAACTTCGCTTACCTGAACTGTTGTCTCGTCTCGTAGATGGTCCAGGATATCTACCACGCCTTACAGATTTACCGCCAGTCATTCTTTGGATCATCGATTCCATCTTATTACCAAATAAAAGTGTTTCTTCATAAAGAAGTGTAACAAGCCTATTCTTTGAATGCATATCTGCTGACCATGAACGTAACCACAACGCCCTATTAGTGGTAACTCCTGATAATCTATAGCTCTCTGAATAATTGCCAAATTTTTCAGCACATAGGGCCTAATTCAGACCTGATCGTAGAGGTGCTAAAATCAGCACATCTTAGATCAGTCACACAGACATGCGGGGGGACGCCAAGCACATGGCTAGTCCACCTCGCATGTCAGGCCCAACCCCTCTGCACAAGTACAAAAGCATCACACAGCGGCAATGCTTTTGTACTGGAAAAGTAGCTCCCTGCAAGCGCAGCTCCCGCGCTGGGAGGAGCTACTCGTCGCTGTGAGGGTCGCATCGGCTGCGTGTGATGTCATGCAGCCGCACCGGCCCGCCCCCACCGGTATGGCCACGCCTGCGTCACCTGGACTGCGCCCCCTAAACAGCGCCCAAATGCCGCCGGCCCGCCAATCCCGCCCAGCGACCGCCTCTGCCTGTCAATCAGGCAGAGGCGATCGCAAGGCTGAGAGAGCTGTCGGCTGTCTGGTATGCGCCGGCGCATGCGCAGTTCAGACCTGATCGTCTGCTGTGCGAAAACGCACAGCAGCGATCAGGTCTGAATTAGGCCCATAATCTCTTGGGACTCATTCTTGTAAATCAGTTTGCAGAGTAGAGCACCATAAATTCAACCCTCTAGAGATTATAACAACTTTAGTGAAACAGTAGCAGATATATGTAACTTCTCTAAAGCATTCTCCATTTTCTTATCCATGGAGTCCTTCAATATAGCCCATCCTCTAGCGGTATTGTAGTTCTAGTGGTGACCTCTACCACTGCAGCATCCACTTTAGGCAAAGAGCACCAAGCCATAAACTCCTCATCATTAATGGGATACATACGGTTAATTCTCTTGAGATTACCCAATCATTTGTCTACCTGTTGCTATTCTTTAAGTATGATATTTTTCATAACTTTGTGAACTGGAAGAATCTATTCATCTTGGTTCTGTCCTCAAATAATAAGTCTTGCTCATCCTGATTGTCAGTTTCTTTATAATTCATTGTTTTGTAAATATTCTTAAGTATGACAACCAATTCCATATTAAAGGCTCCATCAAAACTTGGAGAAAACATCCCAATAATCCTTGCATAAATTCTCTGTTGGATACAAAGGATTTCTTCATCTATTCCATCAGTTCTGATAGTTGATTAGATGAATTAGCTGGATGTACAGCCTCTTTAACACAAATCACTACAGATTGTCATCCTGATTCCCTGTGAATCACTAGCTACAGTTTTTCTCTTGCAAATCATCTTCAGACATGCTGCAATACAATAATAACAGGGAGGTAGTAACAACTAACAGAGAATACAACCAGCCCTCTATGAGGACGGGATACGGTCGTTCGGTCGACACAGCTTAGGTCGAGTCATTAGGTCGACCACTGAAGGTCGACATGCATTAGGTCGACGTGGTCATTAGGTCACATGTACTGTATATATCTGCCCTTACTATGGGTTTGCACCCCATTCTCCCAATCTAGACGGGAGGTCTATTGTTCTACATGTATGTTGCTCAGTGAATCCATGTCAACAAAGAAACACACAAATCAGTGAATGTAAAACCGGATAAATCCGAAGACATACCTCTGTGAATTTGTACAGATGCTCTTGATGTTTTACTGTATATTTTTATGAATAAATTTCACTTGAGTGTATGTGAGAATCTTATTGTACACCATTTAATCTATCATTGGAACAATACCGTATATTTAGCGCCCTCTGATCTGTCTGCTATATGTTTCCTCTGAGCCTCGGCTAACAGGTGGTTCTTCTAGATGTGCTGCTTCAGTTCCTCACATAGCGCTACCGGGTACCCATCTCCTATAATATATATATATATATATATATATATATATATATATATATATATATATGGTGCAGGGGGATGAGGTGTTTGCAAGCGACCAAAGGTGTCGAATAGTGTAAAAACCAGGTGTTCTAAAAATATATAAAATTTAATTTCAGAAGACAACACACTAAAAAAAGGGGGGGTATTTCGTAAAATATTAACAATTTTCAAAAATGCAGCCTAATCAATAAAATCTGGTATAAAAGAGCAGAGGTAAAGCTAAAAAATTTTAAACACATATACCAAAAATTATTAAAAGGTACATAAAAACATGATAAATAGGTACAAAATCTACAGGATAAAAGGTAAAAAGGGGTAAAAATTGGGAGAGAGGTAGCTTAACTTCAATAGTAGAGGTATAATCAGAGTAGCACCCAACGCGTTTCGTCCCTCATGGACTTCATCAAGGGGTTGTGAGAGGCTAGAGACAGAACATATTTATACCTCATAGCTAGGGGAGGTGTTATCAGCATCACTTCCTGTTTGTTAATTGATAAATTGCTGTCATATAGTCAAAATACCTGTATACGCACATAGATGTGGGACTAATACAATAGGGAAGCCCACTGTTATGTTCATTCGCCAAAACGATGCCTGATAGAGCTAGAAAGACGTATATAACATAAAAAACTAGTAAGTCCGTCAACTTCCGGTCCGGACTGTGTGGTACGTCATATCCGCCCTACTTCCGCCACTCTTCCGGCGGCATTAGATCCGTTATGCGCATGCGCCGGCTGGGCACCGTGCGGTAGAGATCTCTAGTATACTGTCACTTTCGAGGGCGGCGGCCATTTTTTTGGTTATCCAAAAGGGGATACAGTCCTGCTGCGGATAGAATCCATGTGCTGCGGTCTATATAAGTCAATGTTCTAGTGCGCACTGCAGAGGTTTAAAATAAGAATTTACTTACCGATAATTCTATTTCTCGTAGTCCGTAGTGGATGCTGGGGACTCCGTCAGGACCATGGGGAATAGCGGGCTCCGCAGGAGACAGGGCACATCTAAAAAGCTTTTTAGGTCACATGGTGTGTACTGGCTCCTCCCCCTATGACCCTCCTCCAAGCCTCAGTTAGGTACTGTGCCCGGACGAGCGTACATAATAAGGAAGGATCTTGAATCCCGGGTAAGACTCATACCAGCCACACCAATCACACCGTACAACTTGTGATCTGAACCCAGTTAACAGTATGATAACAAAACGAAGTAGCCTCTGAAAAAATGGCTCACAACAATAGTAATAACCCGATTTTTGTAACAATAACTATGTACAAGCATTGCAGACAATCCGCACTTGGGATGGGCGCCCAGCATCCACTACGGACTACGAGAAATAGAATTATCGGTAAGTAAATTCTTATTTTCTCTAACGTCCTAGTGGATGCTGGGGACTCCGTCAGGACCATGGGGATTATACCAAAGCTCCCAAACGGGCGGGAGAGTGCGGATGACTCTGCAGCACCGAATGAGAGAACTCCAGGTCCTCTTTAGCCAGAGTATCAAATTTGTAAAATTTTACAAACGTGTTCTCCCCTGACCACGTAGCTGCTCGGCAAAGTTATAATGCCGAGACTCCTCGGGCAGCCGCCCAGGATGAGGCCACCTTCCTTGTGGAATGGGCATCTACATATTTCGGCTGTGGCAGGCCTGCCACAGAATGTGCAAGCTGAATTGTACTACAAATCTAGCGTGCAATAGACTGCTTAGAAGCAGGAGCACCCAGCTTGTTGGGTGCATACAATATAAACAGCAAGTCAGACTTTCTGACTCCAGCCGTCCTAACTATATATATATATATATATATATATTTTTTTAGGGCCCTGACAACGTCTAGTAACTTGGAGTCCTCCAAGTCCCCAGTAGCCGCAGGCACCACAATAGGTTGTTTCAGGTGACAACGCTGACACCCCTTTAGGAAGAAACTGGAGACGAGTCCCAGTTCTGCCCTGTTCAAATGGAAAATTCTAATATGGGCTTTTGTAAAACAAAACCGCCCATTCTTTTTGACAATCGCCTGGCCGAGGCCAGGACTAACAACATGGTCACTTTCCATGTGAGATATTGGTCAACAGCATGGTCACTTTCCATGTGAGATATTTCAAATCCACAGATTTGAGCGGTTCAAACCAATATGATTTTAAGGAATCCCAACACTATGTTGAGATCTCACGGTGCCCCTAGAGGCACAAAAGAACTGTATATGGAATACACCCTTTACAATCTGGACTTCAGGAACTGAAGTCAATTTTTTCTGGAAGAAAATCTACAGGGCCGAAATTTAAATCTTAATGAACCCCAATTTGAGGCTCAAAACACTCCTGTTTTCAGGAAGTGCAGAATCGACCTAGTTGAATTTCCTTCGTGGAGCCTTCCTGGCCTTACCCACGCAACATATTTTCACCACATGTGGTGATGACGTTGTGCGGTCACCTCCTTCCTGGCTTTGACCAAGGTAGGTATGACCTCTTATGGAATGCCTTTTTCCCTTCAGAATCCGGTATTCAACCGCCATGCCGTCAAACGCAGCCGCGGTAATTCTTGGAAAAGACATGGTACTTGCTGAAGCAAGTCCCTTCTTAGCTCCCCAGGCCCTTAGTCCTCTGTGAGCATCTCTTGAAGCTCCGGGTACCAAGTCCCTCTTGGCCCATCCGGAGCCACTAGTATAGTTCATACTCCTCTATGTCTTATAATTCTCAATACCTTGGTTATGAGAAACAGAGGAGGGAACCCATACACTGACTGGTACACCCACGGTGTTACCAGAACATCCACAGCTATCGCCTGAAGGTCTCATGACCTGGCGGAATACCTGTCCCGTTTTTCGGGCGGGACGCTATCATGTCCACCTTTGGTCTTTGCCAACGATCCACAATCATGCTGAAAAACTTCCCTATGAAGTTTCCACTCTCCCGGGTGGAGGTCATGCCTGCTGAGGAAGTCTGCTTCCCAGTCGTCCACTCCCGGAAAGAACACTGCTGACAGTGCTATCACATGATTTTCCGCCTAGCGAAAAATCCTTGCAGTTTTGTCACTGCCCTCCCGCTTCTTGTGCCGCCCTTTCTGTTTACGTGGGCGACTGCCGTGATGTTATCCCACTGGATCAATACCGGCTGACCTTGAAGCAGAGGTCTTGCTAAGTTTAGAGCCTTATAAATTTGCTCTAAGCTTATTTATGCAGAGAGAATTCTCCAGACTTAATCACACTTCCCTGGAAATTTTTTCCCTGTGTGACTGTTCTCCAGCCTCTCAGGCTGGCCTCCGTGGTCACCGGCATCCAATCCTGAATGCCAAATCTGCGGCCCTCTAGAAGATGAGCACTCTGTAATCACCACAGGAGAGACACCCTTGTCCTTGGATATAGGGTTATCCGCTGATGCATCTGAGGATGCGATCCGGACCATTTGTCCAGCAGATCCCACCGAAGAGTTCTTGCGGGAAATCTGCCGAATGGAATTGCTTCGTAATAAGCCACCATTTTTACCAGGACTCTTGTGCAATGATGCACTGACACTTTTCCTGGTTTTAGGAGGATCCCGATTAGCTCGGATAACTCCCTGGCTTTCTCCACTGGGAGAAACACGTTTTTCTGGACTGTGTCCAGAATCATCCCTATGAACAGTAGACGTGTCATCGGAAAAAGCTGCGATTTTGGAATATTTAGAATCCACTCGTGCTGACGTAGAACTACTTAAGATAGTGCTACTCCGACCTCCAACTGTTCTCTGGACCTTGCCCTTATCAGGAAAGCGTCCATGTTTCCTTTTAAGGAAAATCATCATTCCGGCCATTACCTTGGTAAAGACCCGGGGCGCCGTGGACAACCCAAACGGCAGCGTCTGAACTGATAGTGACAGTTCTGTACCAGGAACCTGAAGTACCCTTGGAGAGAAGGGCAAATTTGGACCTGTAGGTAAGCGTCCCTGATATCCAGTGACACCATATCGTCCCCTTCTTCCTGGTTCGCTATCACTGCTCTGAGTGACTCCATCTTGATTTGAACGCTTGTATGTAAGTGTTCAAATATTTCAGATCTCACCGAGCCGGTTGGCTTCAGTACCACAATATAGTGTGGAATACTACCCCCTTCCATGTTGTAAGAGGGGTACTTTGATTATCACCTGCTGGGAATACAGCCTGTGAATTGTGTGAGGGGGAGATGTCTCGAATTTCCAATGTACACCTGGGATACTACATGTAGGATCCCGGAGTTCCCTTGCGAGTGAGCCCCCTGCGTACTGAAACTCTTGAGATGACCCCCTACCGCACCTGAGTCCGCTTGTACGGCCCCAGCGTTATGCTGCGGACTTGGCAGAAGCTGTGAGGGGCTTCTGTTCCTGGGAATGGGCTGCTTGCTGCAGTCTTCTTCCCTTTCCTCTACCCCTGGGCAGATATGACTGGCCTTTGCCCGCCTGCCCCTATGGGGACGAAAGGACTGAGACTGAAAAGACTGTGTCCTTTTTTGCCGATATGTGATTCGGGGTAACAAAAAGTGGATTTTTCAGCTGTTGCCATGGCCACCAGGTCCGATGGACCGCCCCTTTATACGGCAATACTTCCACATGCCGTCTGGAATCTGCCTCACCTGACCACTGTCGTGTCTTCGTCTGGCAGATATGTAAATCACATTTACTCTTGATGCCAGAATGCAAATATCCCTCTGCGCATCACGCATATATAGAAATGCATCCTTAAAATGCTCTATAGTCAATAAAATCTTGTCCCTGTCAAGGGTATCAAAATTTTCAGTCAGGAAATCCGACCAAGCCCCCTCAGCGCTGCACATCCAGGCTGAGGCGATTGCTGGTCGTAGTATAACACCAGTATGTGTGTATATACTGTCATGATATTTTTCAGCTTCCTATCAGCTGGCTTCTTGAGGGCGGCCGTATCTAGAGACGGTAACGCCATGTTTTTATAAGCGTGTGAGCGCCTTATCCACCCTAAGGTGTGTTTCCCAACTCGCCCTTACTTCTGGCGGGAAAGGGTATACCGCCCATAACTTTCTATCGGAGGAACCCCACGTATCATCACACACTTCATTTAATTTATCTGATTCAGGCAAAACTACAAGTAGTTTATTCACACCCTACAAAATACCCTTATTTGTGGTACTTGTAGTATCAGAAATATGTAACAGCTCCTTCATTGCCCTTAACATGTAACTCGTGGCCCTAAAGGAAAATTACGTATGTTTCTTCACCGTCGACACTGGGGTCAGTGTCCATGTCTGTGTCTGTCGACCGACTGAGGTAAATGGGCGTTTTTACAAGCCCCTGACGGTGTCTGAGACGCCTGGACCGGTACTAATTTGTCCGCCGGCCATCTCATGTCGTCAACCGTCTTGCAGCGTGTTGACATTATCACGTAATTCCATAAGTAGACCATCCATTCCGGTGTCGACTCCCTAGAGAGTGACATCAACATTACAGGCAATTTGCTCCGCCTCCTCACCAACATTTTCCTCATACATGTCGACACACACGTACCGACATACAGCACACACACAGGGAATGCTCTGATAGAGGACAGGACCCACTAGCCCTTTGGGGAGACAGAGGGAGAGTTTGCCAGCACACACCAAAAGCGCTATAATGTATATAACAACCCTAGAAGGTGTTGTTTCTATATATGCGCTCTTAATATATCATTATATCGCCAATTTATGCCCCCCTTCTCTTTTAACCCTGTTTCTGTAGTGCAGTGCAGGGGAGAGTGGGAGCCTTCCTCACCAGCGGAGCTGATCAGGAAAATGGCGCTGAGTGCTGAGGAGAATAAGCTCCGCCCCCTTTTCGGCGGGCTTTTCCTCCCGGTTTTTTAATAACTGGCCTGGGTTAAAATACATACATATAGCCTTAATGGCTATATGTGATGTATTTATTTGCCAAATAGGTATTTATATTGCTGCCCAGGGCGCCCCCAGCAGCGCCCTGCACCCTCCGTGACCGTGTCAGTGAGCCGTGTGACAACAATGGCGCACAGCTGCAGTGCTGTGCGCTACCTCTCTGAAGACTGTGAAGTCTTCTGCCGCCTGTTTCCGGACCTCCGTTCCGCCGTCTTTCTTCAGCGTCTGTAAGGGGGATCGGCGGCGCGGCTCCGGGACGAACCCCAGGCTGACCTGTGTTCCGACTCCCTCTGGAGCTCAGTGTCCAGTAGCCTAAGACTTCAATCCTCCTGCACGCAGGTGAGTTGCCAGTCTCTCCCCTAAGTCCCTCGTTGCAGTGATCCTGTCGCCAGCAGGAATCACTGATTAGAAACCTAAAAAAAAACTTTACTAAATAGCTCCTTAAGAGAGCCATCCAGTTTGCACCCTTCTCGGACGGGCACAAAAACCTAACTGAGGCTTGGAGGAGGGTCATAGGGGGAGGAGCCAGTACACACCATGTGACCTAAAAAGCTTTTTAGATGTGCCCTGTCTCCTGCGGAGCCCGCTATTCCCCATGGTCCTGACGGAGTCCCCAGCATCCACTAGGACGTTAGAGAAATATGTGTGAACCTTTGGAGTAATTTTGCATATTGATGGTGCGTCTCCCCGTGGGATACATAAAAAACGAAAAGGAGAAAAAGGCATATAAATAGATGGTGATAGCAGGCATTAGTAAGTTCCATAACAGATAGATACGGCATTGAGAGGGATGCAGACGGAAAATAATTAGAGTGGATGGGTAGTGCCACTACGGGGCATGCTATGGAGATAAAAAATATGCAAACAATACAAGAAATATATATATAGAAAACCATATACGTATAAGAAATACATTTAAAATTATATAATATATATGAGCGAGGATGGGAAAGACTGGATAATAGTCCTGCTAGGAAAAACTAATATTAATAAGGTACCGCATCGTGAAGAAAGTGCCAAAGTGATGTGGACAAGACATCATCCATAGGAGTAATCACCGGCAACAATGGAAGGACAATATCCCCCTCTCCCAATTTAATAGAATAGCGCGGAATTGCAAGAAGATGGAGGACAGAGATCAACAACTTGAAGCGTACAAAGGAAGATTTAAGGAAAAGGGGTACCCGTCCCGACTCCTAGAAGAAGCTACTATCAAGACTAAAGTTTTAGAAAGGAGGGACCTTCTAAAGTACAAACCTAAGGACACCAAGGAGGAAACAGTCAAGTTTATCACTACGTACAATAGACATGAGAACCTTATCAAGGATGTCCTCAAGAAGCACTGGAATATTTTACTTATGGACCCTATACTTAAAGACTACCTCACTAAAGAGCCTAAGATGGTCTTTCGCAAATCCAGGAGTTTGAAAGACCTAATAGCCCCAAGTATGCTGAGGAATCCAGAAGCCGTAAGCATGATGCCTAAATGTGTAGGAAGCTTCAAATGTGGTCGGTGCAATATTTGTAGGTATCTCCATCCGAACAGGAAATCATTCCACAATGGTAAAACAAATAAGGACGATCGGATCAAACAATTCATCAATTGCAATACCCCATCGGTGATATACCTTCTGGAGTGTCCCTGCAAAATAAAGTATATTGGGAAAACCAAAAGACCCCTTAAAATACGTATCCAGGAACACGTCAGGAATATCAAGAACAAAGTCCTCACCCATGCAGTATCCAAACACTTCAACCTTTGTCACAACTCGGATCCAGAGGCACTAACATACAAAGGGATTGAACTGGTAGCGCTGAGAGATAGAGGAGGAGACCTTTCGAATCTCCTTTCCAGGAGGGAGATGTATTGGATATACGAACTGAATACGCTCCATCCGGATGGCTTCAATGAAGGGTACGAGATAGCACCGTTCCTGTGATGTAAGAAATCCTTCTCCTTACGTTTCACTCCTGCCTCTCAAAAAAAAACCAAAAAAAAAAACCCCTTTTTTCGACACGAACACTGCACTGATCACCCTTTTGGGCCTATCTTGCAAAAACTCGACCTGGCCAGTACCTGGATGGGAGACTTCCAGGGAATACCAGGAGCGTGGTGAACCCAGTGGGAACTTCCCTAGCTCTCATGGCACAAATACGCTAAAAATCACACTCTCTCAATAGGAGCTTATATACCTCCTCTTTGCTATGATGTTCAGTATTTAATACTACATCCTCTTTGCCTTCTGTGAACTCATAATGTTGTCCATTGGTTTTGAGAGACCTCGTCTCTAACCCAGCCCTATACATTACAACCATACCTCCTTGGGGACGCCCAACACCGTCCGATCTTGGAAGCTAAGCAAGGTTGGGCCCGGTCAGTACAAGGATGGGAGACCTCCTTGGGAGACCGGGTGTTGTAAATCCGGAGGCGCTAAGGGAACATTTTTGGGTTATCTCGGAAACTAATGGATGATGTCTTGTCCACATCACTTTGGCACTTTCTTCACGATGCGGTACCTTATTAATATTAGTTTTTCCTAGCAGGACTATTATCCAGTCTTTCCCATCCTCGCTCATATATATTATATAATTTTAAATGTATTTTTTATACGTATATGGTTTTCTATATATATATATTTCTTGTATTGTTTGCATATTTTTTATCTCCATAGCATGCCCCGTAGTGGCACTATCCATCCACTCTAATTATTTTCCGTCTGCATCCCTCTCAATGCCGTATCTATCTGTTATGGAACTTACTAATGCCTGCTATCACCATCTATTTATATGCCTTTTTCTCCTTTTCGTTTTTTATGTATCCCACGGGGAGACGCACCATCAATATGCAAAATTACTCCAAAGGTTCACACATATTTAAACCTCTGCAGTGCGCACTAGAACATTGACTTATATAGACCGCAGCACATGGATTCTATCCGCAGCAGGACTGTATCCCCTTTTGGATAACCAAAAAAATGGCCGCCGCCCTCGAAAGTGACAGTATACTAGAGATCTCTACCGCACGGTGCCCAGCCGGCGCATGCGCATAACGGATCTAATGCCGCCGGAAGAGGGGCGGAAGTAGGGCGGATATGACGTTCCACACAGTCCGGACCGGAAGTTGACGGACTTACTAGTTTTTTATGTTATATACGTCTTTCTAGCTCTATCAGGCATCGTTTTGGCGAATGAACATAACAGTGGGCTTCCCTATTGTATTAGTCCCACATCTATGTGCGTATACAGGTATTTTGACTATATGACAGCAATTTATCAATTAACAAACAGGAAGTGATGCTGATAACACCTCCCCTAGCTATGAGGTATAAATATGTTCTGTCTCTAGCCTCTCACAACCCCTTGATGAAGTCCATGAGGGACGAAACGCGTTGGGTGCTACTCTGATTATACCTCTACTATTGAAGTTAAGCTACCTCTCTCCCAATTTTTACCCCTTTTTACCTTTTAACCTGTAGATTTTGTACCTATTTATCATGTTTTTATGTACCTTTTAATAATTTTTGGTATATGTGTTTAAATTTTTTTAGCTTTACCTCTGCTCTTTTATACCAGATTTTATTGATTAGGCTGCATTTTTGAAAATTGTTAATATTTTACGAAATACCCCCCCTTTTTTTAGTGTGTTGTCTTCTGAAATAAAATTTTATATATTTTTAGAACACCTGGTTTTTACACTATTAATTCGACACCTTTGGTCGCTTGCAAACACCTCATCCCCCTGCACCATTTTCTAATTTCTAGGCATATATACCAGTGCCTACATGTTTTTTGAGGTTCATAAGCTGACGCCCTAATAGTTTATAGGGAGTGTCCTCCAGGTAACATATATATCTTTTGGTAATTATTTCAGAACACTTTTTTCCTAATACTGTCGTTTACACCTTTGATACTACATCTGTGGCGCTGCCAGCTTCTTTTGTACATATATATATATATATATATATACATATATATATACAAAAACAATACTCCCCTCCTGCGCTATTCTATTAGAATATGAGGGATGTGAGAAACAGCATCCAAACGATACTAGTACAACTGGCTGCCTAATTCCACTAAGTTCCCTGTTAGGGGGAACTAAACATAGAAATGGAGTAGAAAATAGAGGAATAGGGTGCCCAAGGGTTATGTCAACCCCAAAATTTAAAGAACCTCAGAAAATTACACGGTATGATTAGATCTGGCATTAAAATATAAAAATATACTGTTCATTTAATAATTTATTAAAAAAATACAGAAGCATACATGGTGTCCATCATATTACATAGTTAACAAGATGCAAATCTCCTGTGTTTTGTGGAAGGGTGCAGATAAACTTCTGCCTGTATCCTAAATCTTCCTTATTGAGTATTCGGAAATAACATCAGAAAACAGAGTAATAGCCCAACGCGTTTCATCTACTATCAAGACTTCATCAGGGGTGTGTCTAGAATCATAGGACAACTAATCAATACTTAGCATTTATATAACCAGTACAAGTTACAGTATACAGAAAAATATGATTAATTAAGAATAATAAAAAGTGAACAGTATAATAACAATTAAGCAAGACATGGTATAACAGAGCAGTGTTATAGTCAAACGTAGTCACAAAGAGAATGAAGGGAACAGGGAAGAAACATAAAACAATTCATAATTACAAAACACGACATACCTCTGAGCTTTGATAAATAATGACAAAAGAGAACTATTTTGATGAACCCAGACAATCAATCAAGGATATTCATAAGGAAAAATCGATAACCACCATTGTGGTAATATCACTCCAACCTAATTGGAACATATTAATTGAAGTTGTAATCAAATATGTAAAAAGGCTATTACCAGATTCACATATTTGGGTATTACACCACATACCTCTAGAGTCGACTACCCAAATTGTAACCATCAATTAAGGAGGTTCAGAAGGTGAATGAAGTCGGCTAATTCCAACCAAAAAGAACCTAATGGATCAATTAATTACCATTGATTAGTGTTAATGTGTGTGAGGCTTGAACAGAAGAAACTAAGAATTTCAAATAATAGCAATCTTTCTAAAAAATATTGTAACTCATATCTTACATATCAAAAAGATTTATGTACTAAATACCCCATCCTTTATCTGTACATTAACTTTTGGTTATATTTAAATTGATTCAATAGACTATTCCAAAATCTCTCTATATGTATAAAGGGTGTATAATGACATACCTCAAAGGTCAGCTCAAAAAATGGAGCTTATGCATACAAAATATCCTTGTATGAATAAATGGATTTTGGAACCTGAGAATTTAAGTAATAAATTTCAGCTTGGTATCCATTAATATCTAGTTTTAATAAGAAAGAGGTTTAAAAAAAAACTGTTTAGTAAGGTCTGGGTGACATATGCGTATGTATATAAATATATAAAGGAGACACAATTGAAATAAACACATATGAATTCTGACTACTCATACATTGATCATCATAGAGAATAATAACAACCTTGATTCAAGGGAATTTCTAGTGCAAACGATATCCATTCATAAGTAGCAGAATGTAGTACAGGTTGAGTATTCCATATCCAAATATTCCGAAATACGGAATATTCCGAAATACGGACTTTTTTGAGTAAGAGTGAGATAGTGAAACCTTTGTTTTTTAATGGCTCAATGTACACAAACTTTGTTTAATACACAAAGTTATTAAAAATATTGTATTAAATGACCTTCAGGCTGTGTGTATAAGGTGTATGTGAAACATAAATGAATTGTGTGAATGTACACACTCGGTTTAATGTACAAAGTTATAAAAAATATTGACTAAAACTACCTTCAGGCTGTGTGTACAAGGTGTATATGTAACATAAATGCATTCTGTGCTTAGATTTAGGTCCCATCACCATGATATCTCATTATGGTATGCAATTATTCCAAAATACGGAAAAATTCGATATCCAAATTACCTCTGGTCCCAAGCATTTTGGATAAGTGATACTCAACCTGTAATACATACAACCACTTTACAGGACACATACACGGAAGTGTATGATAAATTAAATTAAATGGAGCCTTGTTCTAAATGTTGTATTTAGGTACCTTACCTTCCAACAGCAAGTCAGTGATTGTCCAGTCCTCCATGCAATGAAGCATGGGGAACAAGGTCTAACTTATATAGGGGAGGAGGAATGACATCACCTCCTTAATAGGATCAATTAGTGATTTATCAATTAATATATAATTCTTAAGGAAATTTGATTTTTTCCGACCCTTATATGCATGCAACCTACCAACCATTAAATATGGGTCCAGATAATATATCTTTTTCAATAATTAATCTAGGACCCACCTAATTTAACCTTAATAGGTTAATGACCCCACATTGTGCTTCATGAATTAATCCTCATGTGTAATAATCCTTTTTAAGAGTGACAGCTTTATCTACCAATGAGGACGGTGAGGGGCGGGACAATCATCAGCAGAGACATGATATCTAAGTGTACCAGCGTGTTAAACCGACGCAGTAACTTATGGTAAAACACCTAATCTCAATCATACATGCATCCTTCTAGCCCATCCATAAATGACAGGCACAATGGGCTGGGATCGCTCGGCGTGGCGCCGCCAGTACCATGTATACCTAGTCGCCAGGACGGCCCCCCGCGTCATATGACCACGTCATATGGCCCGGATATCCAACACCGGAGCGCAAGCTTGCGCTCCAGTGTCATGACGACCTGCGTCTCTGGAGACGCCGGGAGAGCATCCTGCATCACGTGACTATGTGACGTGACCCGGATGCCGAACGTTGGAGCGTGACAGCTTGCGCTCCAGCGCCATGATACTATGCATCTCACCTACTATGGGAGAAAAAGAACCTCTTATGCAGCCCTTCCCACGATTTATACGAGCTAGTAGGGCATATATTAGTGAAGTGTAAGATTATACAATAAAACCAAACAAGCCAAAACCCCCGTACAAGCATCCCTGCATATGCTGGAGGTCAACCAGTGCTAAAAAAGGAGCAAAAAAACATGTTTTGGAAACAAACTACAGCACGTCGCCCACATGGCAGATACAGACACTCTAAAATCACCCCAAACAAGCCCAAAAGCATCCCTGCACATGCTGGAGGTCAACCAGTGCTAAAGTAGGAGCAAAAAACATGTTTTGGAAACAAACTACACCACATGTCGGCCACATGGCAGATACCGACACAGTCAAAGTCAGCCCAAACAAGCCAAAAATTACCTCCAGCATGTGCAGGGATGGGGTGTGGTTCATCAAATCGACAGTGTCTAGGTCGACAATGTTTAGGTCGACCACTATAGGTCGACAGTCACTAGGTCGACATGGATGGAAGGTCGACAGGGTTTCTAGGTCGACATGTGCTAGGTCGACGGGTCTAAAGGTCGACATGAGGATTTTTTTTATTTATTTTTTGTGTCGTTTTCTTCGTAGAGTGACCGGGATCCCAAATTAGTGGCTCGCTTCGCTCGCCATGCTTCAGGCATGGTGCCTTCGCTCCGCTACCGCTTGGCACACTTTACCATTCCAATCGTAGTCCACGTGGATCGTTAAGTATGAAAAAATAAAAAAAAAATGTGAAAAACTAATGTCGACCTTTAGACCTGTCGACCTAGCACGTGTCGACCTTCCATCCATGTCGACCTAGTGACTGTCGACTTATAGTGGTCGACCTAAACATTGTCGACCTAGACACTGTCGATCTTCAGACCGGATCCCGCAGGGATGCACCAGTGCTAAAATAGGAGCAAGAAAAAAAAAATGTTTTGGGAACAAACAACGACACATGTCGGCCACATGGCAGATACCGACACACTCTAAAATCACCCCAAACAAACCAAAAATCATTCCTGCACATGCTGGAGTTACACCAATGCAAAAGCATGACCCAAAAAAACATTTTATGAAAAACAAAAAAAAACGTGAAAAACTACCCCCAAACACAAAACTAAAAAAAAAAAAAACATGCAGCAATACAAGCAGGAGCTATATACACATACCTGCACACATATACATACCCCAAACACCCCAAAGCAATGCCACATGTACACCTCATGGCACCCCCCCCCCACTACACAAACACATACATGCAACGCCAGACCACATGTGGTACTTACCTACAAATGTAGAAATCGCTCCAAAAACGACTCTCCTCCAGGGTAACAGGTATCCTCCTGTCCGTCCTGGATCAAAGCCTGCTGGGTGTCCAAACGATACCACAGCAAACAACCAATTTGCTAGCTCTGCAGCACCTCCACTCCACTCTGCAGGTTCACAAAATGGCTGCTGAGCACGCAGCAAATAAGCCCTATAAAGGGCTCCAAACGGCGGGAAGTCGAATCCAGGACGCCCACTACTCGACGATTGGTCCGTTATTCGACAAGAGGAGTGTCGAATGCGTTTTGTATTGAATATGTCGAATTCATGGTCCCAGGTGGAGGGTTTCGGCTGTCGAGTACAGTCGAATCCTAAAACGGTCGAAAAAAAGACGCAATTCGGCCGGAATTGCATATACCCCATAAGCTCCATTTTTTGAGCTGACCTTTGAGGTATGTCATTATACACCCTTTATACATATAGAGAGATTTTGGAATAGTCTATTGAATCAATTTAAATATAACCATAAGTTAATGTACAGATAAAGGATGGGGTATTTAGTACATAAATCTTTTTGATATGTAAGATATGAGTTACAATATTTTTTAGAAAGATTGCTATTATTTGAAATTCTTAGTTTCTTCTGTTCAAGCCTCACACACATTAACACTAATCAATGGTAATTAATTGATCCATTAGGTTCTTTTTGGTTGGAATTAGCCGACTTCATTCACCTTCTGAACCTCCTTAATTGATGGTTAGAATTTGGGTAGTCGACTCTAGAGGTATGTGGTGTAATACCCAAATATGTGAATCTGGTAATAGCCTTTTTACATATTTGATTACAACTTTAATTAATATGTTCCAATTAGGTTGGAGTGATATTACCACAATGGTGGTTATCGATTTTTCCTTATGAATATCCTTGATTGATTGTCTGGGTTCATCAAAATAGTTCTCTTTTGTCATTATTTATCAAAGCTCAGAGGTATGTCGTGTTTTGTAATTACGAATTGTTTTATGTTTCTTCCCTGTTCCCTTCATTCTCTTTGTGACTACGTTTGACTATAACACTGCTCTGTTATACCATGTCTTGCTTAATTGTTATTATACTGTTCACTTTTTATTATTCTTAATTAATCATATTTTTCTGTATACTGTAACTTGTAATGGTATATAAATGCTAAGTATTGATTAGTTGTCCTATGATTCTATACACACCCCTGATGAAGTCTTGATATTAGACTAAATGAGTTGGGCTATTACTCTTTTCTGATGTTATCTAGTGATGAGCGGATTCGGTTTTACTCGGTTTTACTCGGTTCTCAAAACCAAATCTTATTGGCTCACTGATGTCACGTGTTTTGGATAGCCAATAAGATTCGGTTTTGAGAACAGAGTAAAACCGAGTAAAACCGAATCCGCTCATCACTAAATTGTTATCTCCGAATACTCAATAAGGAAGATTAAGGATATAGGCAGAAGTTTATCTGCACCCTTCCACAAAACACCGGAGATTTGCATCTTGTTAACTATGTACACCATGTATGCTTCTGTATTTTGGACACCATGTATGCTTCTGTATTTTTTTAATAAATTATTAAATGAACAGTATATTTTTATGCCAGATCTAATCATACCGTGTAATTTTCTGAGGTTCTTTAAATTTTGGGGTTGACATAATCCTTGGGCGCCCTATTCCTCTATTTTCTACTATATATATATATATATATATATATATATATATATACACACATATACATACATACATACACACACACACATATATATACATACATACATACACACACACACACACACACACACACACACACACACACACACATATACACATTTCCCAGCATCTAGCAACCAAATTTCAAGGTTGGATGACTGTTGACCAAGAGGACAAAGGTTCAGGAATAGTCAAACTGACAAGTATTTTTTATTGTAGGAATTTTTAATCCATTGATCATTATTAAACATTAATTCACTACAAGAATATGTGGCCTGTTGGCCTTTATTGGTGCTTTTGGTATTTGGCCACACCTGTTAATTATTGAATTCAGGTGTTTCAATCAGACCCGTTGCCACAGGTGTATAAAATCAAGCACCTAGCCATGCATCCCTGTTGGATATTTCACAGTCAACTGTAAGTGATATTATTAGAAAGTGGAAACGTTTAGGAGCAACAGCAACTCAGCCACGAAGCCGAAGACCATGTAAAATCACAGAGCAGGGTCAACAACCGTTAAGGGGCATGGTGCGTAAAAGTCGCCAACGTTCAGCTGATTCCATAGCTGAAGAGTTCCGAACTTCCACTGGCAGTAATGTAAGCACAACAACTGTGTGGTGGGAGCTTAATGGACTGAGTTTCCATGGCTGAGCAACTACATGTAAGCCTCACATCACCAAGTCTAATGCCAACGTCTGGATGGAGTGGTGTAAAGCACACAGACACTGGACTGTGGAGCAGTGGAAACGTGTTCTGTGAAGTGACGAACCACGCTTCTCTATTTGGCAGTCAGATGGGTCAGTCTGGGTTTGGCGGATGCCAGGAGAATGTCACCTGCCTGACTGTATTATGCCAACTGTGAAGTTTGGTGGAGGAGAAATAATGGTATGGGACTGTTTTCAGGGTTTGGGTTAGGCTCCTTATCCCCAGTGAAGGGCAGTCTTCAGCATACCAAGACATTTTGGACAATGTTATGCTTCCAACTTTGTGGCAACAATTTGGGGAAGGTACTTTTCTTTTTTTGTATAATCTGTTTTTATTCAAGAAGGTATAAGGATTACATCACATTCAAATATATTGGCAATAAAACATATAATTATGGTCAAGTACATTTTAGCCAAAAGAAACAGAATGGTAGATCACTTCAGGTTCTAGGTGGCCGGTATAGGTGCAAGCTTCAGTGTATTGTCTTATGGCTTCAAGGTAGTATCAACTTGCTATCTGCCTGCTCAGTGACTACAATCGTGATATCTTAGGTAAACATAATAAGATAGGTAGAAGAAGAGCGAGGTATGGGATAAGGATAGGAAAAAGAAGAGGGCAGAGAGTGACCAGGACTGGGGACCTTCGAACTGGGTAATAAATGTAATGCAGTCGTATTAATCGATCTGCTGCGAGGCTAGATCATTTGGTAGCGTAAACGTAATCTGTGTAGTCTTTAGAGGACGTATATTCCATCCAGGGTAACCAGGTGGCCATAGTTTGTCTCTGGAGACGAGGAGGATGTTCTCCATGTTCATAAAATAGTGGATTCTAGTGAACCATAGTTTTCTTGTGAGCGGGTTTGGGGATCTCCATAGAGTGGGGATAACTGCCCGTGCTGCATTGGATAAGTGGCGGAGTAGTGATGTCTTATGTTGGGCCAGCGAAATTGAGGAGTGGGAGAGCAACCAGAAGGCTGGGTCGTTAGGGATAGGGATTTGGAGTATATCTCGTGAGATAGAAATGACGTCAGCCCAGAAAGGACAGAGCAGGGGGCAGTCCCACCAGATGTGCAGAAGGGTGCCGGTGGCGTTAAGACATCTCCAGCATCTGTCCGTCACTCCAGGGTACATGAAGTGGAGGAGGGAGGGGTGTCTGTACCATCTCATTATCAGTTTATATTGGGTTTCCCTGACTTGTATACACACTGAGCTTTTGTGTGATTTGAGGAATATCTTCTGCCATTCTGTATCTGTTAGTTGAATCCCAAGTTCCCTCTCCCAGGCCGCCTGGAAGGGTGCGGGTATCTGAGCATCAGAGCTCTGTAGCAGTTTGTAGAGCGCGGAGACAGTGTGCTTAGGGGTACACTTAGAAACGCATAGCCTTTCAAACTGTGTTAGTTCCCGTGAGGCCAAGATATATCTGTGTTTAGTGTGCAGGAAGTGTCTAAGCAGTAGGTATTTCCAGAAGTCATGTTGCGGGATTTCCCATTTTGATCGTATTTCTGAAAACTGCCTAACACCTGAGGGGATCGTCAGCTGACCTACCCTAAAGAGACCCTCTAGGGCCCAGTCTCTAAAGTGGGAAGGTGTTAAGCCAGGCAGAAAGTCGGGGTTAGCTAGGAAAGAAGTCAGCGGGCCAAAAGCGGAAGATAGGAAGGGCCAGTTGCGCGCTTTTTTCCAGAAGGAAAGGGTAGCGGTGATAGTCGGGTGAGGGGTTGGGAGTCTGGGTAGGGAAGGGAGCCAGGGGAATATCTCTGGGAATTGTTGTATATAAAGCCCCTCCAAAGCCACCCACTGCTTGGTATCCCGACTCCTCGTCCAATCCAATACCCTATTAAGCAATATCGCCCAATAGTAGCCTCTGACATCAGGTAGTTGGAAGCCACCCCTACGGGTGGGGCGAATCATTGTGGATCGGCTAATTCTGGGCCGTCTCCGGGACCATATGAATTGTTGTATCAGAAGCCGTATGGACTTGAACCAGGAGTCTGGGAACTGTATGGGGAGGGCCTGTAATTTGTAGAGAAGCTTAGGGAGAGTATCCATTTTCACCACGTTCACCCTCCCCAGCCATGAGAGTGGTTTAAGATACCATCTACTATAGTCAGCTCTGAGAGTTCGGAGAAGGGGCGCAAAGTTCAAGGTGAACAGACGGGACAGGTCGCTTGGCAGCTGTGTTCCCAAGTAGGATATGTGAGATGTGTTCCAAGTAAAGGGAAAGGATCGTTTGAGTTTGGCCACAGTGTCGGGGGGCGTAGAGATGTTCAGGGCACAGGATTTGGACATGTTAATCTTAAAATTGGAGATAAGCCCATAATGGGACAGCTCTTGCATGAGGTGAGGAAGAGAGGAGGTCGGATGGGTTATTGTAGCCAATAAGTCATCAGCAAACAGGGAGAGTTTGTGGTCTGTATCCCCAACCCTCAGGCCAGTGATGCCATCATTGGCTCATATAGCTCTCGCGAGGGCTTCAATACAGAGGACAAAAAGTAAAGGGGATAATGGGCAACCCTGTCGTGTCCCGTTACTTATAAAGAAGGGATCAGATAAGAATCCATTAACTCGGATTCGGGCTGTGGGGGCTCTATAAAGTCCCATAATTCTACCAAGCGCCAGGGGGCCCAGTCCGATGTGCCCCAGTACAGACCTCATAAAGCCCCAGCTGACTGTCGAAAGCCTTCTCGGCGTCGGTAGATAGCATCTCAGGGCGCCCCCCCGACCATGCTGCCATGTGGATGAGGTTCAACACCTTAGTGGTATTGTCCTTAGCTTCTCGATTTGGGACAAACCCCACCTGGTCGCTGTGGATTAGAGATGGTAGAAATGCATTTAGTCTGATTGCCATTAATTTTGCGGAAAGTTTGACATCGACATTTAGAAGAGATATGGGTCTATAGCTGGAGCACAACGAGGGGTCCTTACCAGGCTTAGGCAATACGGAAATATGGGCCCCCAGGGATTGGCCCGAGAAATGGGTATCTGCGGATACGGAGTTAAAGGCCTGTAGAAGATAAGAGGAAATGAGTTCTTTGAATTGCTTATAGTAGGTGAGTGTGAAGCCATCTGGCCCCGGACTCTTACCAGAGGGTGTCGAGGACAGAGCGTATTCCAGCTCTTGCTGGGTGAAGGGTAGTTCCAGTGCTTCCCTTTCTGAGGGTGACAGGACGGGGTAGGACACCTGTTCTAAATACTCCTTCGCCTGTTGGAAATCGTAGGGGGTGGCCGTGCCATCGGGTCGGTTTTCCAAATTGTAAAGAAGGGAGTAGTATTGTTTGAAGCACGCAGCGATTTCCGGGGTTTTAAATCGGAGAGCATCTCCGTGATCTTTTATATTGTTAATATACAAGGAGGAGCATTGGGCTTTGAGTGCTTGGGCTAGGAGGTGGCCGGGTTTATTACCCCACTGGTAGTATTTGGAGTTGCATTTACGGACTGAGAGCTGAATACTATCAATGAGGGTTTTCTTTAGTTGGGCACGTGTGTCCAGTAGTTCTAAATAGTCAGCCTCCGAAAGGGACGCTTTGTGCGAGGACTCGAGGTGGTGGAGACGTTCCATCAGTTTGGTGATTAGTGCTGACCGCTGTTTCTTCATAAATGACCCCAGCTGTATGAGCTTACCTCTTATGGTGCATTTATGTGCTTCCCACAAGATAATCTTGGAAACATCATCGGTATCATTTATGGAGAAGAATTCAGCTAGGGCCTTTTCTATTTCACCTTTGCAATATTGGTCTTGGAGTAAAGACTCGTTGAGGCGCCAAGTCCATTGGCCTAGGGAAGTCTGGGGGGTCGAAAGGGTCATATATACCGGGGCATGATCAGACCAGGTTATCGAGCCTATGGAGGAGTCCATTAGTAAAGGGAGATGTCTATGACTCAAAAATATGTAGTCGAGGCGTGAGTATGTATTATGTGGGGGCGAGTAGGAGTAGTAGTCACGGTCGGAGGGATGGAGAACCCTCCAAGAATCAGCCAGCTGAAGGCCATGGAATAGTCGTCTAACTTGTCGGTATTGACGTTGGGATGTTCGGGGGGCTCCGGAAGATGAGTCTAGAGATGGATCCATGATCCAGTTCAGGTCTCCCCCCAAGACCACGACCCCCGAGAGGTGTGGTTCCATTTGGGCAAGGGCAGAGTGGAAAAATGGGAGCTGGTCCTTGTTTGGGGCGTAAAGTGCGACAAATGTGTATGGGCACATACATATTTTACAGCTTACTATCAAAAGGCGGCCCGGGATCGGTCTTTGGACTGAGACATCCGACAATTGGAGGGTCCTAGAAAATATTATCGCCACTCCTTTTGATTTAGTGTCTGGGTTGTTATTATAAAAGGCCTGGGGGTAACGGTGGTTTGTCAAGGAGGGGTTCCTGGCGGAAATTTTAAAGTGTGACTCCTGGACTAGCGCTACGTCTACTCTATCAACCCAGAGGGATCGCAAAAGGGATGATCTTTTCTCCGGCACATTAAGGCCATTCGCATTGATCGATGCTACTTTAACTCTACCAGGGGATGCCATAAGAAAAATTGGTCATGGGTGAAGGCTGTGGGCCCAGAACGGTCGAAGAGAGAAAAGAAGAAAGAATAGGAGAGAGTGAAAAAGGGACAGGGTGTGGAAAGAAGGCAACAATAACATTCAAAAAACCCGCATGGAGGTTACCGGTCCATCTAAGGACCGGGAACCTAAGAGGCATAGTAGCCAGAAGCGGGTGTGGGGCGGGTAAGGGAGCCACCGCCGGTGGCGGCCTGACTATGAGGAAAATAAGAGCAATAAACATTAAACATATATGATTTGAGCTATTTGTAAACTTGTAAACTAGAAACCTCGTTAACATGAAAAGTTCTTCAGGTGATTAAGTGTAGGAAATCTCGGGAACATATGGCAAGGGTTAACATGGCGAAACGCCGTGTGGTGTTTCAGCTGTGGCGGGAAACGGTGTCACCCCAGAACCCAAGGAATCATGTCCTGCTGCGCCAAATCGATCAGGTTACACGCGGGTCCCTGTCGGGAGGAGATCCGCCGGGTTTTCCTCTCCCAGCCCTCCGCACCTCCGTCCAGGGTGCTCCTGTACGCAGGGGTTGGAAGGGTGGTAGCTCCGGGGCGGGGAAATCCCAATTGCGTATATCAAGTTTCGGTATGCCCAAACCAGTACAGAATTCCGGGAAGTCCGAGTATGAGTTGAGGGTGTGGGTTTTCCCCGACAAGGAGACTTGGAGATTAAAGGGAAAACCCCAGCGGTACTTCAACTGGCGCTTGCGGAGTTCATCCGTTAGGGGCTTAAGGGCCTACCGCTGTTGGAGTGTGTGCCAGGACAAGTCTTGGTAAATCTGGACCGTCGAGCCATTAAAATCGACTCCGTCTAGTTGGCGGACTTTACGCATGATTTCATCCTTTTGGGAGAAATAGTGCAGTGTGCAGATTACATCGCGTGGTCTATCTGCAGAGAGACCTCTTGGTTTCAGGGCTCGATGGGCCCTATCGAAGGTAATGGCGTCGTTGGGGTCGTTACCCAGGATCTCGTTGAAGATTCTCGTGAGCGCATCGATCAGGCCTGTCTGCGGGACATCCTCCGGTAGACCCCGCACACGGATGTTATTTCTCCTCCCTCTGTTGTCCAAATCTGATAACCGTGATTGGAGGGAGCGAATTTCCGCGGACTGGGTGTCTAAGATGGTTGTCAGCGACTGCAGGAGCGTGTCGGAGGAGTCCTGATGATCTTCCAGACTAGTCACCCGGTCGGAGATGTGGGAGATGTCCTGTCGCATTGCTGCCAGCTCGCGTCTCACTGTATCTTGTAGATCTTGCTTGGTGGGTAGGTCTTGCAGATCCCTGCTTCCTGGGAGGCTGTCGCGTGATGCGTCCGCACCTTGGGGGGATAGGTGAGGGATCTGTGGGGGGGTGGGGGGGCTCGTAGCAGGAGGGCTGTCAGCTGTGGTGGGTGGGGTGGGTTGCACAAAGGACCTCATAGCGGACTGTGACATGTTTCCCCGCGGGTTTGATGTGTCGGTACTCTTGGAAGGTCTCTTATTCCTGGTCATCACTCAATCAACAGCGGGAGATTTAGAATCCTTGAAATCAAATCATCGAGGTGGAATTCAGTTTTATGGATGCCGTCAGCGGAGTGGCTCCCTGTGGGTTGGCATTAGCAGTGCATTACGGTATCAGCAGCAACGGCAGCTGGGTGCAACACATGTCTGGCTGCACTTTATACTCAAAGAGATCTGGAGGCGTTAATTTAGCTTCCCTGATATGAGTGTATATGTACTTCTGTGTTGTATTCTCCCGAGGCGGCCACCAGGGGGAGTTTTCAGTGTGGGTGAAGTCCCAGAAACAGTGGCAGGATCCCTCTCAGAGCCTGCCGGGTGTAGCTGGTAATTAAGTCCCCGGCTTCAGGTAAGGGGGTAGGCCGCAGCCTGCAGGGAGGTTTTAAGGCTACCCTCCGGCTCCGCGGTTCTGACCCCTATGGCCCAGGTGGCACTCCCGTGTCAATAGGGTTTGAGGGGGTTGTGGGGTAGAGGGATCAGCCTCCGTGTGTGTGTTAATACACCCGTCAGCTCAGTTGCCCTGAATGACCCAGGGGCAACCCGGGACAGCGCACCCTAGGACAGGGAGGAGGCCCGGGATCTATCAGACAGGGGGGCCGTGTGTTAGGAGTCCCGAGCAGCGGGCAGTGTGCGGTGCCGCGTTGAGGAGCTGCGGGAGAGAGGCGGCCGGCTCGCGAGTCGCGGGCGGCGCGTGAAGGGAGACGTCAGTCAGCCGCTGTTGGAGCTCCGGTGACGGAGCGAACTCACCCCTGGAAGCTGGTCCGGCCCCTCGATCTCCGGCCGGGGCGCGAGGGTTCAGGGTGAGGCAGCCCGGATCGCCAGTCGCCGTCCCGTAGCGGGGGTTCACCGTCGGAGGGGTTGGTCCGGATCTCCTCCCACTCCAGGTCCCGGCTTCTGTCTGGGGAGAAGGCCGCAATCTGCAGGATCGCTGAGAAGCGCTCCCCGACTCCGCGGGTCTCCCCAGGCTCCAGTAGGTGGGTAGGGGAAGCAGCCAGGGTCCTCTCTGTCTATATAGGGAGCAGGATGAGGGGTAAAAGGGGACTCAAATATATCACCTCAGGAGGAGCTGAGGTGGGACACAGCCACTCTCTGTGCCAGCCAAGCCACGCCCCGAAGGTACTTTTCTATTCCAACATGACAGTGCCTCAGTGCACAAAGCAAGGACTATAAAAGACATGGTTTGAGGAGTTCGGTGTGGAAGAACTTGACTGGCACTGACCTCAACAAGCACCTTTTTGATGAACTGAAATGAAGACTGCAAGCAGGGCTTACTCATCCAACATCAGTGCCCGACGTTTTAAATACTCCACAGAATGAATAGCCACAAATTCCCACAGAAACATTCCAAAATCTTATGGACAGCCTTCCAAGAAGAGTGGAAGCAGTTATAGCTGCAAAACGGGGACTAACTCAATATTAAAGTATACGTATTTGAATACAATGTCATACCAGTCCAGTTGGTGTAATGGTCAGGTGTCTGAATATTTTTGTCCATATAGTATATGTAAATTACATCTTGCCTCAATATGCCACACAGTTGGAAATGCCGTGAGTGAGTCGACAGGTCCAAAACCACTCAGTTAAAATTGGGTGTCTTTTTATTTTGCAGAGAATGCATCCTATTCGCATCGCTATGCGTATAGGACACACAAGCAGACTCTGCCGATTAAAATGATGTGGCATGTCTATATGTTGTGTGCCACATCGCCTCTATCTGCATACAAAATGCTTTTAGGAAAACACTGTAGTGTAACATTTATATGCAGATACAGCCACAGTCGCACACATAATATAGGCATGCCGTGTATCATTTTAACCAGCATAAGCTGCTTGTGCGTTCTATTCACATCGTTTTGCGAAGACCCATTTTATTTGACAAAGTCCACAAAAAAAAATGGTTGGAATTACTAAATGTTTCATATGATATTTTGGTTCAACTCCTTGAATTGAAGCTGGTAGTCTGCACATCTCCATTGTTTAATTCTAAATCCATTGTGGTGGCTTACAGAGCCAAAGTTATGAAAATTGTGTTAAGTGTCCAAATATATCAAGACTTAACTGTGTGTGTGTGTGTGTGTGTGTGTGTGTGTGTGTGTGTGTGTGTGTGTAATATACACACACACACAGGCATTACGAATACCTTTATCAAGGGCCGCAACAAGGGATGGTCATTACCATGATGGCATTCCGCTATTATGTTCTACCTTGTTCTTAGGATGTGCCCAGCAGCCGCCTTCCTGCTTTCCACTGGCATTCATGATGCCAAGTGCGCTGGGGAAGCGATGCATGGTTTGGGTACACAAGTGCCCTGCTACTGTACTGACTTTCACCATGTACAAGTGCACAGCAATAGCAAACATTTTTCCAACAATGCAACGGGTGAGATCAGATTAAAAAGTAATAAATATTGACTAAACAGCAGTTGTGGTGAAAATATGCAAGAGAAAAAAATGCATACTGACCTGGTTTCAAACTGTGAGGATGGTCCATTAGCAATTTCCATATGATTCTGTAAATCTAAATCATCTTCAGCAAGTTCTTGACCAAGAGCTAACTTCTGCCACTCACGTCGTCGATCGTGTGGAGCACGTGGCACTTTTTCTGGTTCATGTGGGCGATCAATATTCTTTTGCTGCAAAGGATGGAACACAGATATCTAGTCACAAATATAGCAAATGACAGCATTTATAGCATAGTATGCTGTAATTTGCCATATTTTGTCCTTACCGAAACAAACAGTAGAGAAAGAAAAACTGGAGAAATAAACAGCATTATTTGAGATTTTTATAATCCAAATTCATAATGCCTCAAAAAACAATAACCTAATTGGTCACAGGCTGTTCTTTCTCTACCCATTTCAAAGCTATGTACATAGCAACAAGCAAGACAATAACACCTTAACAAATGCCTTTTTACAGCAAGCATACTGCATGTGTGTTGTGTTTATACAGCACATCAGAATGGTGGCTGCAAACAAGGAGCTCCAGCAGTAACACAAGCCATGGTTAACCTGGTTCACATTCTATTCTGAATGTAGCTGCAACTGTCCAGCTCTTTTAACTACTTTTATGTCTGTATAAAACCAATTTACATTATTCTAATAAATACTTAATTTGATCTGAGTGTCATAATATTCTCTCTGCCCAGGTCTATCCAATTGTCCATATAATGTGTTCTGGACTTCATCAGGAAGAACCTCCAGACGAAGTCCAGAACACATCATATGGACAAAACATGCTGGGGCAGTTCTTCTGTTTAGGATTCTGCCTTTCCTATAGTTATATTGATCCAGTTGCACAGATAAGCTCTATTTGCACTAAACTGTAGTGCACGATTTTAAACGTATGCTTAGTTTTTCTTTTGTGTAATAAATGGGGGGGTTGTTTTGTTTTGTTTTTTAACATATTACACTATATTATTATTTTTCACTTCTGAATGCATTGACGCTCCTAAGATGTTTGGGGGTATTTTTTACTAAAATGGGGGTTTACAGAAGTGGAGTTGTTGCCCATAGCAACCAATCAGATTCTACTTATTCTTTACATAGCACCTTCTAGAAGATAATAGCTAGAATTTGATTGGATGCTATGGGCAACAACTCCACTACTATAAACTCGCACTTTAATAAATATACCCCTTGGAGTCTGATTTGCTACACCTGTAGAAAGATCACAGTTAAAAAAGTTATATCCAAGGCAATTCTTCGGGTTAATCACATGGTACGTGTGCATTTAGTTATCACCTTAAATTGTAGGTTTATTGGTGAATTTACAAAATATCACAGGGTCACACTAATCAATTAGAGACTTACAGCCTAACAATATATTTTCATATTGTCATGTAAAAAGTTAAAGATGACTACAACTACACCATTTGTATGTGCATGTAGATAACAGATTTGTTGTGTCTAAAACAAGTGCTTAGTGACTTGTCACCAAGGAAATAGCTGCATTTTTTTTTCCAATAAAAAAAAAACCCAATACCTATTACAAAGCTTACATAAGTGTTTAAAAATGGGTCCAATGACACAAATAGAAATGTTTATAAATTAAAAATACAATGCATAAAATCTAGAGTGTAAGCAACACTAAATTATAATTTTGTTGTGGAAGTGTCATTGCTACAGATGTGTTCTCATACATCTTTGCTGCAGTCGTGCCAAACAGCCACTCTTGGCACGCCAGGTCTCGTGAGACTCTGCTAGCTTTTTTTTTGTTGCCAAAAATGTGTCTTAGTCGCAATGCATTAGAACACACTGTGCTGATAAATTTTTTATTTTTCTACCCATGTTCAACTTTTAATATTCTAATTATTACTTCTTACCTATGTAACACTCTTAACACATAGCAACTGCTTCTTACTTATGAAACGAGGTAATGAGGTTACCTGGTCACGTTTTGTGGGCCCATATTTTTGGTCAGAACGTAAGCAAAGCACCTCAGTTTTGCATTGTTAGATTGCAGAGTTTATTATATTTATTCTGATTAGCAGTGCTTACTACTGTGCTATAGAGTGTGCATCTGCATTCTCTTTTTTTTCCTGTGTGGAACGCCAAACCTCAGTATGATAGCACCTCTTATTTGTGGAATTAGGGTGAGCAGTCCAAGGTCCGCTCCCACCCTTATCATTTGATATGTGACACTTGTATAGCTCTGTGCGACTCTGAATCTGTTCACAAAGTACTATGATGTAGCAGTCACAGCTTTTTTCAAAGTCAAGTTCTGTTGTGCTTCATACACAGATTCAGTTGCACACAGATATACGATATACAAGTGTCACATATCACATTAGTCAGTCTTCTGTGCATCCTAGTTGCAATGCGTTGTGAAAAAGATGCATATTCTGCAAAAAATAACACGCCCAATTCTAGCAGAGTTGCATTGGACCTGCCGGCTCACTTATTGAATCAGTGGCTGTGGTGGCATATTGAGGCTAGGTGTATGAGGACACAACTGTACTATTACTTGTTTATGAAGAACATGTCGACTGCTGTAAAATTAAATATTTACCAGATTTCACATATTAGTAAGACTGCCAATAAAATACCATGGTACACATCAGCTGTACCATTTCATTTATAAAGAGGAAAAAAAATAAAGTTATTTTGAATAAACCAGTGGAGCACTGTAAGCATAATACACAAGTACAGTAATAGGCATTTCATGCTGCAAGGTCATACCTTCTGCTTTCGCTTTTCCTTCCGTTTGTCCTCTGTGTCCTGTAACATCTTCTCTTTCCATAAGTCAAAGAAGTAGGATGGATTAGTGTAAAACTTTAAGCCTTCTTTACCATCATCTCTGTCAAAACAAAATAAAAATGATAAAAAACACAAAATAAAAATGATAAAAAGCAAAAAGGTCCTCATCCTAATTAACTTTTTGAAAACAAAACATCAACAACTAAAAAAAAAGTAACATTTTAGTATGCAACCTCTAGGTTGAGACCCAATAAGTGTCCCATATTTGTTTTTTTGTTGCATAGACATGCAATACATTGGGGTATTAAAACAATGACACAGTGACACTTAAGTTGGGTACACACTTTGCCGATCACTCGGCTGATCAGATAAATGCTCCTGATTTGGAGAGTTGACCCCAATAAACACAACGCTAGAAACAACTCAGTGTTTACATTGCTCCATGGGGAATCAGAAGTCAGCCCTGAGCCAATCATTGCAGAAGCGTTATCAGCCATTTATCTGCCAATGCTCCTGCATATATACCTATACAACCATGGGGCCTAAAAGCCGATATTGGTGTGAATAAGACATGTACCCTGCATTAGGCTGAATTCAATTAGCCGTGGGTTCCATTAACCCGGGATGTGGCCGCATAACCCGGGTCAAAAACCTGTCGCCGCAACTTTTCTCTAATCATTCTGAAAACAGTGTTAAGTTAATGCTGGTCGTTTGTAAAAGGCAAAAATGTTGGTGCTCAGAGCCTGATTCAGATTAGAAAGTAAACTGATAATTTAAGTACTAATTGTTGGTCTGCGAAGGTGCCATTCTGCGCATGTCCAGAGCAGGTAATGTGTGATTGTTCACGTCACCTGCTTTTGGGAGGTGGAAACATGGGATGCAATCAATTTGCCGTCAGGATACAGATGCCGAAATCTTGACAGCAGACAATGCCGCCAGCTCGGAATCCCGGCGCACCATGGCTATTCCCACTCGTGGGTGTCCACGACACCCATAGAGTGGGAATAGATCCTGTGGAGAGCGCATCGAGCCACCGAGCCTGCAGCATGGCAAGCACAGTAAGCCCACAAGTGGCCTCTTAGCGCTTGCCACGTTGCAAGCATTCTGGCAGCCGGGATGCCGCTGCCAAGATATAGACAGCCGGCATCTCGTCCGACGGTAATACATACCAAACCAGGAAACAAAGACCATTCTACAAACAGGAGTGCGTTGAACCCAAAGTCCAGGAGATTTCCTGAACCCAGCTGGTTGGTACAGACTGCTAGTCTGAGTAAACTTTGGCTTGTGCAGACTGTCCGATGAGTGCAATGGTGATCCGATGCCGCATCTTTGGACGCAGCACTCGGACCGCAGATGCATGCAGGAACAGCCTTTTTCCTACAGACGCCTCCTGCTGCATTCGCGTTTTATTTGCATTCTATTTCTATGGTATTGCACAACTGCTTCCCTGCGGCCGTGCAAATCAGAATCAGTCCTCAATGCAGAACCTCTCAAAATGAATAAGCATGCATCTGGAGGCATGTACATAAGCATAATTTTTCTAGTAATTACATGTTATTTTTAGATGATTTTCTGTTTTTCAGATCAAAAAAGGGATGAATTGTGTGCGACATGTATTTTGGCGTGTTGTATATGTGGGAAATTATTTTTTGAACTTACAGATAGGAGTTGCAAATGTTTTTTCAATATTTTTTAAACTTTCTTAAAAACAATTAAAAATCACATTACAGACTTTGTTAAGTACCTTAAATAAGCTAGAGGCTTTAAGTTGGTTAAAAACGGTTGCTTGTTATAATTTTTCTACTGTTGACTAAAAAAGAAAAAATAAGCCATTCTAAAATACTCTGAATATTTGAAGAACCTAAAATATTTTGGATAACTGTATAGTGGCCATAAGCAATCTTGGGGGTTGAGATTGATTTTCCCATTTTTTTTCATGTACGTCTCCGATGTCACGCACTGTAGAATTGATGCAGGTGCTGCGAATAGGCTTTTACAATTAGATTGCGCAACTTGTGGAAGCGGGTTTGATTAAAATAACTTGTGAACAGTAATGTAACCCATGACTTACACGTGCAGAACCCACCCCTTATTGAATCAGCCTTTTACATTCCAAGAAAAATTGGGGGGAAAAATATGGATCACAGTAGGGAAATTCTACAATTACATACTGCCAATATTAAAATTTTTAAGTTTTTTTTTTTTAAATCAATAGTTTTTAGTAGATTTGTAGGCAAAAGCAAATAGGGATACAGAAAGAAGAAAAGGGGGTAACATTCAGGATTCATGTATGGTACTTGTCATAAACAAACACACTTAATAAGCGTATTCCATACAATAAATCAAAATAACTCAGGTTCACGGGAGAGCATGGGTCTTAAAAGATGGAAGCCTAAATCGGAGTAATGACAAACTCTCAAAACCGTAACCCCAAAATAATAAGTAATAAAACATTACTCTTAAATGGATTCAAAGCAGAGAAGGAAAAGAAAAGAGAGAGCCACAGGAGGGAAAAGGGCGGGATACCAGGTGCATGCCAATAACCAACCAAAGACTTCTATAGTTAAGTCAACAAATACGTTGCTAGTGAGTGAAGGGTCCTGCTGTTCCATGTACTTAGTCCATTTGGACCATTTTCTCAAAGAGGGTGAAGCCGACGGAGATTGTGGGCAGACAGACGTTTTATATAGGTAATGTTTATGGATTTTATTGATAATAAAGTTAAGGGAAGGAATCAAATCCAATTTCCACTGTTGGGCGATGGCTGCTTTTGTGGCAATTAGAACATGTCCCAACAGATAGGAGTCGCCATCCGTTAATAAACTAGGGTGGTAATGGAATAGGGCAATTACCGGGTCAGCAGGAATCCCTTCAGCAAGTACCTCCTCAATAAACTCAAATATTCTTAACCACAGGGGTTGTACCTGTGGACAAGTCCAAAAAATGTGGATCAGGTAGCCTATAGACCCGCAATTCCTCAAGCAATATTTTGAGGTGTTGGGCCAGATCTTGTGTTGTTTTTCCAGAGTAAAATAGGCCCTGTGACATAATTTATAATACATCTCTGAATGGTTTATACACCTTGAAATCTTAAAGCATAGACCAGAAATACGACTCCAATCTTCTACTAAGAGAGGCCTAGCTAGATCTATTTCTCATTTAATTTGGGAAAGTAATTTACCTTTTTTGGTGTCTGTAATTAAAAGAGTGTACCACCAAGAGATTCCGCCTCTAGAACTCGAGAGCTGCAAATGGGCAAGGAACAACTTTAGGATAGCAGGGGGAACTGCTTAGATAGCAGCCTGGCTGCCCAACCAATGTCGAATCTGTAAATATTTATAAAAATCATGCTTTGGAATGACATGATTCTGTTAAATTTCATTAAAGGGAATCAGACCCCCCGAGCAACAGATGTCCCCAATTTTTATCAAACCCAAGACTGAAGGCAAAGGTTGGGAATGAGAGAGGCAATAACTGATAAAGGACAATTCCGGCGCGGGCAGGACGAATTCCTCACAAGAGGAGATAAATTTATGCCACACCTGCAGAGTCACCCGGACCACCCTACCCGAGCCAGAGCGTACAGAGGAAATGTTAAAAGGCAAGGCGTCCGTCTTCGTAGTGTTTAACTTATAATACGAAACTTTAGAGTATTCATCTAATATGGTGTAGTGACAGAACAGGATGGAGGTTGCACAAAAAAAAGTCATCACCAAAAAGACTGATAATAGGGCCTAAAACACTAGTGGATGTCCTACTCTTCTCAGCCAAAGGTTCTATAGCTAGGGCAAAGATTAACGGGGAAAGAGGACATCCTTGCTTGGTGCCGTTGGAGATACTGAACCTAGATGACAGACAACCATTCACTGACACTGCTGCGGAAGGACAGGAATACAGTGCAAATATAGAGTCCAGCATCCTCTCCCCGATGCCAAAGCGTTTCAAAGTCGATTGAAAATATTGCCAATGTAATCTATCAAAAGCCTTTTCGGCATCTAGGGAGAGGAACAATAAGGGCTCCCGTTGAAAGTTGCAGTATTCTATAATGCCAAGGGCTCTCCGGGTATTGTAAGGGGCCTGCCGTCCCGGAATAAATCCAACTTGGTCAGCGTTGATTAAAGAAGACAGTATAGTTCCGGCGAGATCTGTCCTCTAAATCTGCAACTTTTTCTCTGAGGGAAGCAACCTCCACTTCGAAGGTAGTATGAGAGTCAATCAGGTCGTTGTGGGATCCAGCAAACTCTCCCATTTTGGTCTCTAAGTGTTCGGTGCGATCACCTATATCCTCGATAGATTGTTGGCAGGCATGAAGTGTGGCGTGGAACTCTGCGGCAATTTCTTCTTTAAATTGGGTGAAAAAGTATTTCATAGCTCCCACAGTTAAAGGATCGCTATCACCGACCGGAGCCGCTGAATCAGCAGTGTCCCTTAATGAGTTTGATTCTAGGGGGGAGGCGGGCGGTGTTTGCCGCACTTGAGAGGATTTACCACTTCCACCTGCTGTTTTCTGTTGTGGTGAGGTTTTGAAGAATGTCACTTGTGAGGCCACTTTGGAGACTTTATATTTTAAGGAGGTATAGTAAGATCACAATGCAGAGGCACAATATAGAATTGACTCAAACGAAACAGCAAGAGGGGATCCACTGATAAATAAGCATCAGACTACCGTAACAGTGATGTAGAAAAGTATTGGAAGGAATCGTGACTTGCAATCAATAAAGCTGCATTAGGTTATAAAGCTCACCCCTCAAATGTAACGACAAAGAAGGCTCCACTGGTAGAAAGAGTGTCAGGTTATCATAACATTAGTGAAGTAGGTGCTGGGAGGTTTTGAGGCATCTAAACGGTAGGACTGCAGCACATCTTAGAGCTCACAACTCATCTCCATTTAGAGTAAACAGCCCACGAATATCCAATAATATAGAATGTACAGCTGCAGGGACAGTCTAGTAACAAGACATAGTAGTACAGTAAACCCTCCAAGATATGTTATAAGCTGTACTAAAGCTGTAGTTTACAAGGAGAGCACGGACTAGTTGTATCACAAAAAGCAAGCAGCCCAGGGACACAAAATGGCCGCCAGCAATTATCGGCTGTATATCTGTAAGCGCCTGAGGGGCACTTGTCCAGCTATTGAGGGGTGGTTTGGAGAGGTACCTGAGGTCTACAAATATTGGGGCAGACCAGAGGAGGCCCCTGGAGGCAGACGCAGCATGCAGGCGGCGCTGTAGGTCATGGTGCCCGGCTCCGGAAGTCCGGCCCGGGTAGCTGGAAAAATTTAGTCCCTGGCTCAATGGAGGGTTGGAGGCCGCAATCCACGGGAGCACCCGATGCGGCTCCCTGAACCCTGCAAAACGGTCCCAGCACGCAGCAGCGGCCACCTGGAGGAAGTATTGCGGGCTGGGAGCGGCGGTAAGCAGACAAGAGGGGCTCCAAGTGTCTGGGGATGCGGAGCTTAGCAGAAGCATGTCTTCTCTCAATGGTGGTCAGGCCATGCCCCCAATATTAAATTTCTTTATCAATAATATTATATACAGCCCCCATCATTCTATAAAAAATTGTAGAACACAGGATTTAAAATGCACAATCATTAGCATTGCTGCTTCCCAGTGCTAGTGTTGGGTGGTTCTATTATGACCACAGCAATTAAGCACAAGGCTCTGATCCAATGTATAACAGCGCATATAAGATAAGGAGGAATCCTTTATAGAAGGAAAACCCAACTCATTTTTGCTCACACCTTTATTAAAAAATAATAAAAAACAACAACACGTTTTTCCACCTTGATAATCTCCTTTGAATTAGCGCCTGAGGTCCTGGCTGAACCACAAAGATAAATTAATATCCACCTATATGTTAAGGGACTGTTTAGTCTCCCCAAGGGTGCATGCATTTCCCCTAGGTGCTCTGGTTTATTCCCACAGTGCGAAGAAAACATACCAGAGGGTCCTTGTAAGAGTAATGCTGGGTACACACCAGGGCAATTCTAGGGATGATTGCATGATTTTGACACATCGGATCGATTTATCTTTAGTAAAAGTACAAATCATGCGTAGTCGGGCAGGTCATTTATCGTATCTTTAGATCTTCATTGCTGCAGGGAAGATCTGAAGCTATCTTTAATGACAGCATGCTCCTCGATGTGGACACTCCTAGATCTTTTGCAAGATCTTATGAGCTATAGTTTGTGTATTTCTCTAACGTCCTAGTGGATGCTGGGGACTCCGTAAGGACCATGGGGAATAGACGGGCTCCGCAGGAGACAGGGCACTTTAAGAAAGAATTAGGAATACTGGTGTGCACTGGCTCCTCCCTCTATGTCCCTCCTCCAGACCTCAGTTTGAATCTGTGCCCGGACGAGCTGGGTGCACCTTAGTGAGCTCTCCTGGGCTTGCTAAATAGAAAGTATTTTGTTAGGATTTTTTTTATTTTCAGAGAGATCTGCTGGCAACAGACTCTCTGCTACGACTGAGGGGAGAGAAGCAGACCTACTCACTGTGGATAGGTCATGCTTCTTAGGCTACTGGACACCATTAGCTCCAGAGGGATCGAACACAGGAACGCACCCTTGGTCGTCCGATCCCGGAGCCGCGCCGCCGTCCCCCTCGCAGAGCCAGAAGCCGGCGTGAGAAGCAAGAAGACTTCAAAAGCGGCTTCATATGAGGTAGCGCACAGCACTGCAGCTGTGCGCCATTGCTCCCACATTAAACCCACACACTCCGGTCACTGTAGGGTGCAGGGCGCAGAGGGGGGCGCCCTGGGCAGCAATTAGAGACCTCTTGGCAAAGTGGGCATATATACAGTTGGGCACTGTATATATGCATGAGCCCCCGCCATTATTTTACACAAAATCGCGGGACAGAAGCCCGCCGCTGAGGGGGCGGGGCTTCTTCCTCAGCACTCACCAGCGCCATTTTCTCTCCACAGCTCCGCTGAGAGGAAGCTCCCCAGGCTCTCCCCTGCAGATTCACGGTAGAAAGAGGCTAAAAAGAGAAGGGGGGCACATAAATTTAGCGCAAAATCAGTATATACAGCAGCTACTGGGTAAACACTAAGTTACTGTGTAATTCCTGGGTCATATAGCGCTGGGGTGTGTGCTGGCATACTCTCTCTCTGTCTCACCAAAAGGCCTTGTGGGTGTTCTGTCCTCAAATAGAGCATCCCCGGTGTGTGTGGTTTGTCGGTACGCTTGTGTCGGCATGTTTGACGAGGAAGGCTATGTGGAAGCAGAGCAGGTACAAATGAATGTGGGATCGCCGCCGAAGGCGCCGACGCCCGATTGGATGGATATGTGGAAGGTTTTAAACGATAATGTTACTTCCTTGCATAAAAGGTTGGATAAAGCTGAAGCCTTGGGACAGTCAGGGTCTCAACCCATGCCTGATCCTACAGTGTAGAGGCCGTCAGGGTCTCAGAAGCGCCCACTATCCCAAATTGTTGACACAGATATCGACACAGATTCTGACTCCAGTGTCGATGGCGATGATGCAAAGTTGCAGCCTAAAATGGCTAAAGCCATCCGCTATATGATTATAGCAATGAAGGATGTATTGCACATCTCAGAGGAAAACCCAGTCCCTGACAAGAGGGTTTATATGTTTGAGGAAAAAAGGCATGAGGTAACCTTTCCCCCTTCACATGAGTTGAATGAGTTATGTGAAAAAGCTTGGGAATCTCCAGATAGAAAAATGCAGATTTCCAAACGGTTGCTTATGGCGTATCCTTTCCCGCCAGCGGACAGGTTATGCTGGGAATCCTCCCCTAGGGTAGACAAAGCTTTGACACGCTTATCTAAGAAGGTAGCCCTGCCGTCATAGGATACGGCCACCTTAAAAGATCCTGCGGATAGAAAGCAGGAAGGTATCCTGAAGTCCGTTTATACACATTCAGGTACCCTACTAAGGCCGGCAATTGCGTCGGCCTGGATGTGTAGTGCTGTAGCAGCATGGACAGATACACTGTCTGAGGAACTTGATACCTTGGACAAGGATACTATATTACTAACCCTGGGGCATATAAAAGACGCTGTCCTATATATGAGAGATGCCCAGAGAGACATTAGCCTACTGGGCTCTAGAATAAATGCAATGTCGATTTCTGCCAGAAGGGTCCTGTGGACTCGGCAATGGACAGGTGATGCCGACTCAAAAAGGCACATGAAGGTTTTACCTTATAAGGGTGAGGAATTGTTTGGGGACGGTCTCTCTGACATAGTTTCCACAGCTACGGCTGGGAAGTCAAATTTTTTGCCATATATTCCCTCACAACCTAAGAAAGCACCATATTACCAAATGCAGTCCTTTCGATCACAAAGAGGCAAGAAAGTCTGAGGTGCGTCCTTTCTTGCCAGAGGCAGGGGTAGAGGAAAGAAGCTGCACAATACAGCTAGTTCCCAGGAACAGAAGTCCTCCCCGGCTTCCACTAAATCCACCGCATGACGCTGGGGCTCCACAGGAGGAGCCAGGATCGGTGGGGGCGCGTCTCCGAAATTTCAGCCACCAGTTGGTTTGCTCACGGGTGGATCCCTGGGCTATACAGATTGTATCTCAGGGATACAAGCTGGAATTTGAAGTGATGCCCCCTCACCGTTACCTCAAATCGGCCCTGCCAGCTTCCCCCATAGAGAGGGAAATAGTGTTAGCGGCAATTCACAAATTATATCTCCAGCAGTTGGTGGTAAAGGTTCCCCTCCTTCAGCAGGAAAGGGGTTACTATTCCACAATGTTTGTGGTACCGAAACCAGACGGTTCGGTCAGACCCATATTGAATTTAAAATCCCTGAACATTTACCTGAAAAGGTTCAAGTTCAAGATGGAATCGCTCAGAGCGGTCATTGCAAGCCTGGAAGAGGGGGATTTTATGGTGTCTCTGGACATAAAGGATGCATACCTGCATGTCCCCATTTATCCACCTCATCAGGAGTACCTCAGATTTGTGGTACAGGACTGTCATTACCAATTCCAGACGTTGCCGTTTGGTCTGTCCACGGCACAGAGAATATTTACCAAGGTAATGGCAGAAATGATGGTGCTTCTGCGAAAGCAAGGAGTCACAATTATCCCATACTTGGACGATCTCCTCATAAAGGCGAGGTCCAGAGAGCAGTTGCTGATCAGTGTAGCACACTCTCGGGAAGTGTTGCAACAGCACGGCTGGATTCTGAATATTCCAAAGTCGCAGCTGATTCCTACGACGCGTCTGCCCTTCCTGGGCATGATTCTGGACACAGACCAGAAGAAGGTTTTTCTCCCGGCGGAGAAGGCTCAGGAGCTCGTGACTCTGGTCAGAGACCTCATAAAACCAAAACAGGTGTCGGTGCATCAATGCACGCGAGTCCTGGGAAAGATGGTGGCGTCATACGAAGCCATTCCCTTCGGCAGGTTCCATGCGAGGACCTTTCAGTGGGATCTGTTGGACAAGTGGTCCGGATCGCATCTTCAGATGCAGCGGCTGATCACCCTATCCCCCAGGGCCAGGGTGTCTCTTCTGTGGTGGCTGCAGAGTGCTCACCTTCTCGAGGGTCGCAGGTTCGGCATTCAGGACTGGGTCCTGGTGACCACGGATGCAAGCCTCCGAGGGTGGGGGGCAGTCACACAGGGAAGAAATTTCCAGGGTCTGTGGTCAAGTCAGGAGACTTGTCTGCACATCAATATCCTGGAACTAAGGGCCATATACAACGCCCTAAGTCAAGCGGAGCCTCTGCTTCGCAACCAACCGGTGCTGATTCAGTCAGACATCATCACCGCAGTGGCTCATGTAAACCGCCAAGGCGGCACAAGGAGCAGGGTGGCAATGGCGGAAGCCACCAGAATTCTTCGCTGGGCGGAGAATCACGTACAAGCACTGTCAGCAGTGTTCATTCCGGGAGTGGACAACAGGGAAGCAGACTTCCTCAGCAGGCACGACCTCCACCCGGGAGAGTGGGGACTTCATCAAGAAGTCTTCACACAGATTACAAGTCGTTGGGAACTGCCACAGGTGGACATGATGGCATCCCGCCCCAACAAAAAGCTACAAATGTATTGCGCCAGGTCAAGAGACCCTCAGGCGATAGCTGTGGACGCACTAGTAACACCGTGGGTGTTCCAGTCGGTTTATGTGTTTCCTCCTCTTCCTCTCATACCCAAGGTGCTGAGAATCGTAAGAAAAAGAGGAGTGAGAACAATACTCATTGTTCCGGATTGGCCAAGAAGGACTTGGTATCCGGAACTGCAAGAAATGCTCACAGAGGACCCATGGCCTTTGCCTCTCAGACACGATCTGTTGCAACAGGGGCCCTGTCTGTTCCAAGACTTACCGCGGCTGCGTTTGACGGCATGGCGGTTGAACGCCGGATCCTAGCAGAAAAAGGCATTCCAGATGAGGTTATTCCTACGCTAATAAAGGCTAGGAAGGACGTGACGGCTAAACATTATCACCGTATATGGCGAAAATATGTTGCTTGGTGTGAGGCCAGGAATGCCCCTACAGAGGAATTCCAGCTGGCCCGTTTCCTTCACTTCCTACAGTCGGGAGTGACTATGGGCTTAAAATTGGGGTCCATTAAGGTCCAGATTTCAGCCCTATCCATTTTCTTTCAAAAGGAACTGGCTTCTCTTCCTGAAGTTCAGACGTTTGTAAAGGGAGTGCTGCATATTCAGCCCCCTTTTGTGCCACCAGTGGCACCTTGGGATCTTAACGTGGTGTTGAGTTTCCTGAAATCACACTGGTTTGAGCCACTTAAAACTGTGGAGTTAAAATATCTCACGTGGAAGGTGGTCATGCTATTGGCCTTAGCTTCGGCTAGGCGTGTGTCAGAATTGGCGGCTTTGTCACATAAAAGCCCCTATCTGGTTTTCCATATGGACAGGGCAGAATTACGGACTCGTCCGCAATTTCTGCCAAAAGTGGTGTCATCTTTTCATTTGAACCAACCTATTGTGGTGCCTGCGGCTACTCGTGACTTGGAGGATGCAAAGTTACTAGATGTAGTCCGGGCTTTGAAGGTTTATGTAGCCAGAACGGCTGGAGTCAGGAAAACTGAGTCGCGGTTTATCCTGTATGCATCCAACAAGCTGGGTGCTCCTGCTTCAAAGCAAACTATTGCTCGCTGGATCTGTAACACGATTCAGCAGGCTCATTCTGCGGCTGGATTGCCGCCTCTAAAATCAGTAAAAGCCCATTCCACAAGGAAGGTGGGCTCTTCTTGGGCGGCGGCCCGAGGGGTCTCGGCATTACAGCTTTGCCGAGCAGCTACTTGGTCGGGTTCAAACACTTTTGCAAAGTTCTACAAGTTTGATACCCTGGCTGAGGAGGACCTTGTGTTTGCTCATTCGGTGCTGCAGAGTCATCCGCACTCTCCCGCCCGTTTGGGAGCTTTGGTATAATCCCCATGGTCCTTACGGAGTCCCCAGCATCCACTAGGACGTTAGAGAAAATAAGATTTTACTTACCGGTAAATCTATTTCTCGTAGTCCGTAGTGGATGCTGGGCGCCTGTCCCAAGTGCGGACTTCTTCTGCAATACTTGTATATAGTTATTGCTTAAATAAGGGTTATGTTATGGTTGCATCAGGTTTATCTGATGCTCTGTTGTTGTTCATACTGTTAACTGGGTAGGTTTATCACGAGTTATACGGTGTGATTGGTGTGGCTGGTATGAGTCTTACCCTGGATTCCAAAATCTTTTCCTTGTACTGTCAGCTCTTCCGGGCACAGTTTCCTTAACGGAGGTCTGGAGGAGGGACATAGAGGGAGGAGCCAGTGCACACCAGTATTCTTAATTCTTTCTTAAAGTGCCCTGTCTCCTGCGGAGCCCATCTATTCCCCATGGTCCTTACGGAGTCCCCAGCATCCACTACGGACTACGAGAAATAGATTTACCGGTAAGTAAAATCTTATTTTTTGTAAAGGACTGCCAGGGAGTTCAAGAGAAATCTTTAACGACATTGCTCATTTGCGGTCGTTCTGGTATGTACCCAGTATAAAAGTGTTTGTATGTGTGATAGAAATTTTAAAACGCAAGCCCCACAGGATTAAGGACTGCATTCTCTGCAAAATACTACAGAAAATGTTAGTATTATAGAAATAAAGCTAAGTAATAACAAATGCACATTTTTGGACTACTGGACACATAAGGGTAAATCCAATTCATGTCGGATCCTTTCCGACGGAAAGGCTCCGACATGTGAGTATTTAATAGTCTGCCAAACTCGACAGGTTTGGCCCGTTCCCGACAATACCAATCCGACTTTGAAGTCGGATTGACGTTGTCGGAAACGGGGCTAAAACTTGTTGGGTTTGGCCATGTGTTTTCCAACAATTCATTCAGACACTGAATACATCGGAACTCCTTTCCGACCTAAAACTGATGGAAACTGCAGTCTTTCCGACAAGACAGCATTTTTTGACAAGAATTGAATACCCCCCATAGAAGGGAATACAATTGGTTTTTTCCCACAGCCGCCACTGGGAGGGTCTCGGGATCCCAGCAGTCAGAAAACAGACAGCGGCATCCCAAGGGGCAGAATACCTTCACCTGGTAGGATAGTATGCTAACCCTGTCTGACCACCTAACCCTATCCCTTCATACCTGCAGCATAACTCTAACCCTCCCCACATAGTGCCTAACCCTTAATCCCCACAGCCTAACCATAACCCTTCCTTTAGTGCCTAAACTTAACCCACCCCCCTCCCTCGGTAGCCTAACCCTAACCTTTCCGCATGCTTACAATTAGGATGCCAACAGTCAAGATTCCAGAACCGGCACTGTGATTGATGTTGTGATTGATGCACCTGTTTTCTTATCTTACCAGTGTCGGGATTCTGGTATCGGTATTCCAAATACTGGTATCCCAGGTGCCAGTATGCTAACCGGATACCGCCCCCAGTAGATGGCACCCAATGGAGCAAATCAATTGTTACTCCATTCGGGGGTGATTAGCTGCTGGGAGACATTTCAGCTTGCAGCCCTCTGTGATGGCACTTTACGCAATGCGCCCAGCACTTTGGTCGGGTTTAGCTGTTTTACACGGTTAAATCCAAGACTTGAGTGCGATCAGCGCAGGAAACATCAACATTTGAATAAGGTCGGTCTCCCCCGATCTCCTATCCCTTGAGACAGGAGATGGAGATCGGGCACAAAACAATTTCGCCCCCATTATGTCAATATAGGTACTGGATATGATAGTTATAAAGACTACAATGTACTACTTTGCTGGCAAATAACTATATTCTGTGAACAAGGTGGGGCCTTATCTTGACTACCACATTGCAGACTGCTAAATAAACTGGAATGCTTGGGATTTAGGGTGGCCACTCTGGGGATCGGCGGGATCCCAGGATTTAGGCCAAAAATAGTCCGGGATTCAATCCCGGGATTGGAAGCGGAATGAGGGATCAGGTGGCCCTTTAATACCAAGCAGCGTTGAGTGGCCTCAGGAAGCTCAACGCTGCCCAGCTCCCTCCTCCCCCTGCACAGCTGCAGTGTGACCTCTGACGCTGCCCGGCTCCGTCCTCTCCCTGCGCAGTGTGACCTCCGACTCTGAGGTCATGCTGCGCAGTCACCAGCCCGTCATCCGCTAAGACTGATGGTATGGCAGCCGTTACCCGCTGCCTCCTCCTGCAGACAACACAGCGCTCGCATGAAGTTTCCACATCCACCGGCCCCTGCAGTTTGGTAAGTTGATTTATGTCTACGGGGCGGTTGGGAGAAGACTGGGCAGGCGGACACACAGTAAGAAAGCCAATCTCGGGATTGAAAAAATGGCCCGGGATTGGCCACCCTATTGGGATTGGATTCTAATATGTTTGCATCGATAAGATCTTGGTAATAGGACAGAAAACAGTGAGATGTATTAAATGGAGTGCATTCACAGGAGAGACTACTAGAGGAGTTCCCGGGTTACTGTACTTAGACCATTGCTTTTTAATAACTTTGTTAGTGATATTGCAAGGGAAAGTATGCCTTTTTGCAGATGACACAAGAGGTATGCAACAAGGTAGAGACATCAGAAGGGATAAAACTAATGATTAAGGATCTAGGTAGAGTAGAGGAATGGGCAAGAACATAACAACTACAGTTCAATGTCAAAAACATGCACCTGGGTCTCAAATACCCAAAGGCTAAACATAATATCAAGGGTACTATAATAGAAACTACAAGGAAGGAAAGGGATTTAGGATTAACTATTTCAGGTGACTTAAAGGCAGGTAAGAAATGTAACAAAGTAATGAGGAAGGCAAGTCAGATTCTCGGTTGCATAGGGAAAGGAATCATGAGCAGGAAAAAAAATAAGATTTTAAACCTACCGGTAAATCTTTTTCTCGTAGTCCGTAGAGGATGCTGGGACTCCGTAAGGACCATGGGGATAGACGGGCTCCGCAGGAGACATGGGCACTTTAAGAAAGACTTTGACTCTGGGTGTGCACTGGCTCCTCCCTCTATGCCCCTCCTCCAGACCTCAGTTAGAGAAACTGTGCCCAGAGGAGACGGACAGTACAAGGAAAGGCTTTTTGTAATCCAAGGGCAAGATTCATACCAGCCACACCAATCACACCGTATAACTTGTGATATACTACCCAGTTAACAGTATGAAAAACAACATAGCACCAGTCCAAGACTGATGAAACTATAACATAACCCTTATGTAAGCAATAACTATATACAAGTCTTGCAGAAGTAATCCGCACTTGGGACGGGCGCCCAGCATCCTCTACGGACTACGAGAAAAAGATTTACCGGTAGGTTTAAAATCTTATTTTCTCTAACGTCCTAGAGGATGCTGGGACTCCGTAAGGACCATGGGGATTATACCAAAGCTCCCAAACGGGCGGGAGAGTGCGGATGACTCTGCAGCACCGATTGAGCAAACAGGAGGTCCTCCTCAGCCAGGGTATCAAACTTCTAGAACTTTGCAAAGGTGTTTGACCCCGACCAAGTAGCAGCTCGGCACAGCTGCAGTGCCGAGACCCCTCGGCAGCCGCCCAAGAAGAGCCCACCTTTCTAGTGGAATGGGCCTTAACCGATTTTGGTAACGGCAATCCTGCCGTAGAATGCGCCTGCTGAATCGTGTTACAGATCCAGCAAGCAATAGTCTGCTCTGAAGCAGGGCCGCCAACTTTGTTGGCTGCATACAGGACAAACAGTGCTTCTGTTTTTCTGATCCTAGCCGTTCTGGCCACGTAAATTTTCAAAGCCCTGACCACATCAAGGGACTCGGAAACCTCCAAGTCACGTGTAGCCACAGGCACGACAATAGGTTGGTTCATATGAAAGAATGAGACCACCTTAGGCAGGAATTGAGGACGGGTCCGCAATTCCGCTCTATCCATATGGAAAACCAGATAGGGGCTTTTATGTGATAAAGCCAATTCCGAAACTCGCCTAGCCGAAGCCAAGGCTAACAACATGACCACCTTCCAGGTGAGATATTTCCACTCCACTGTCTTAAGCGGTTCAAACCAATGTGACTTAAGGAAACTTAACACCACGTTAAGGACCCAAGGCGCCACCGGAGGTACAAAAGGAGGATGAATATGCAGTACTCCCTTCACAAAAGTCTGTACTTCAGGTAATGAGGCCAATTCCTTTTGAAAGAAAATGGATAAGGACGAAATCTGAACTTTTAATGGAGCCTAATTTTAGGCCCAAATTCACTCCAGTTTATAGGAAGTGAAGAAAACGGCCCAGGTGGAATTCTTCCGTAGGAGCATTCCTGGACTCACACCAAGAAACATATTTTCTCCATATTCGGTGATAATGTTTAGATGTCACGTCCTTCCTAGCCTTTATTAGCGTAGGAATGACCTCATCCGGAATACCTTTTTCCGCTAGGATCCGGCGTTCAACCGCCATGCCGTCAAACGCAGCCGCGGTAAGTCTTGGAACAGACAGACACCTTGGGGTAAATTTACTAAGGTGGGAGATTTTTAGAACTGGTGATGATACCCATAGCAACCAATCAGATTATATCTATTATCTGCTAGAAGCAGCTAAATAAATGGTAAGTAGAATCTGATTGGTTGCCATGGGCAACATCACCAGTTCTAAAAATCTCCCACTTTAGTAAATTTATCCCCTTGTTGTAACAAGTCCTGCCTTAGAGGAAGAGGCCACGGATCTTCTGTGAGCATTTCTTGCAGATCCGGATACCAGGTCCTTCGTGGCCAATCTGGAACAATGAGAATTGTTCTCACTCCACTTTTTCTTATTATCCACAACACGTATACCGACTGGAACACCCACGGTGTCACTAGGGCGTCCACAGCTACCGCCTGAGGGTCTCTTGACCTGGCGCAATACCTTTGTAGCTTTTTGTTGAGACGGGATGCCATCATGTCTATTTGGGGTAGTCCCCACCGACTTGCAATCTGCGCAGAGACTTCCTGACGAAGTCCCCACTCTCCCGGATGCAGATCTTGTCTGCTGAGGAAGTCTGCTTCCCAGTTGTCCACTCCCAGAATGAACACTGCTGACAGAGCGCTTACATGATTCTCCGCCCAGCGAAGAACTCTGGTGGCTTCCGCCATTGCCACTCTGCTCCTTGTGCCGCCTTGGCGGTTTACATGAGCTACTGCGGTGATGTTGTCTGACTGGATCAGAACTGGTCGATTGCGAAGTAAGATCTCCGCTTGACGTAGGGAGTTGTATATGGCCCTTAGTTCCAGGATGTTGATGTGAAGACAAGTCTCTTGACTTGACCAAAGTCCTTGGAAATTTCTTCCCTGTGTGACCGCTCCCCAACCTCGGAGGCTCGCGTCCGTGGTCACCAGGATCCAGTCCTGAATGCCGAACCTGCGGCCCTCTAGAAGGTGAGCCCTGTTTAGCCACCACAGGAGAGATACTCTGGCCCTGGGGGACAGGGTGATCCGCTGATGCAATTGCAGATACGACCCGGACCATTTGGCCAATAGGTCCCATTGGAAGGCCCTTGCATGGAATCTGCCGTATGGAATGGCTTCGTATGTTGCCACCATCTTTCCCAGAACTTGAGTGCAATGATGTACTGACACTTGTTTTGGTTTCAACAAGTTCATGACTAGAGTCATGAGTTCCTGCGCTTTTTCCTTCGGAAGAAAAACCCTTTTCTGGTCTGTGTCCAGAATCATGCCCAAGAAGGGCAGACGATTTGTAGGACTCAGCTGCGACTTTGGAATATCGAGAATCCAGCCGTGTCGCTGTAACACATTCAGTGAAAGTGATGCGCTGCTCAGCAACTTCACCCGTGATCTCGCTTTTATGAGGAGATTGTCCAAGTACGGGATAATTGTGACACCCTGCTTGCGCAGGAGCACCATCATTTCCGCCATTATCTTGGTGAAAATTCTCGGGGCCGTGGAAAGCCCAAACGGCAACGTCTGAAATTGGTAATGACAATCCTGTACCGCCAATCTCAGGTACGCCTGATGAGGAGGATATATGGGGACATGCAGGTATGCATCCTTTATGTCCAGAGATACCCAAAAATCTCCCCCTTCTAGGCTGGCGATGACCGCCCTGAGTGATTCCATCTTGAACTTGAACCGTTTTAAGTAAAGGTTCAGGGACTTTAAATTTAAATGGGTCTGACTGAACCGTCCGGTTTCGGAACCACAAACAGAGTTGAGTAGTACCCCTGCCCTCTTTGAAGCAGGGGAACCTCTACCACCACTTGTTGCATACACAATTTGTGAATCGCATGTAACACTATCTCCCTTTCCAGGGGTTGTTTCGGTAGGGCCGATTTGAAAAACCGGCGAGGAGGCACTTCTTCGAATTCCAGCTTGTAACCCTGGGAAACAATTTCTATTGCCCCTGGATCCACCTGTGAGTGGACCCAGACGTGGCTGAACAGTCGAAGACGTGCCCCCACAGGAGCCGACTCCCTCAGGGGAGCCCCAGCGTCATGCGGTGGATTTAGCAGAGGCCGGGGAGGACTTCTGTTCCTGGGAACTAGCTGTGTTGTGCAGCTTTTTCCCTCTGCCCTTACCTCTGGCAAGAAAGGACGATCCACGTGCTCTCTTGCTTTTATTGGAACGAAAGGACTGCATTAGATAATGAGGCGCTTTCTTAGATTGTGAGGGAATATATGGCAAAAAATTTGATTTACCTGCCGTAGCCGTGGAGACGAGATCAGAGAGGCCCTCTCCGAACACTTCCTCACCCTTGTAAGGCAACAACTCCATATGCCTCTTTTAGTCGGCATCACCTATCCATTGCATGTTCCACAGGACACGTCTAGCAGAAATTGACATAGCGTTGACTCTAGAACCCAGTAGACTAACGTCTCTTTGGGCATGTCTTTATATATATATATATATATATATATATATATATATATACACACACACACACACACACAAGACAACATCTTTTACATATAAATATTATATATATATATATATATATATATATATATATACTAGGGACAATAACATAGTATCCTTATCTAGGGTTTCAATCTCCGCTGATAAGGTATCTGTCTATGCTGCCACAGCGCTATAAACCCATGCCGACACAATCACCGGTCTGAGTAGTGTACCAGAATGTGTGTAAATGGACTTCAAAGTACTTTTACTGCATGCTATCTGCAGGATCCCTGAGGATAGCTGTAAAGTCAGCGCTACCTTTTTTGGGTAAACGTGTCAATGCCTTGTACACCCTAGGGGAAGATTCCCATCGTATCCTGGCCCCATTAGGGAAAGGATACTCCCTGAGAATTCTTTTTGGGAAGCTGCAGCTTCTTGTCTGGAGATTCCCGCTCTTTTTCTTCATGAGAGGAGGGAAATTTACCTCAGCTTTCTTCCCCTTAAACATGTGTACCCTCGTGTCAGTGACAGATGAGTCATCAGTGATATGCAAAACATCTTTTATTACAATAATCATATACTGAATACTTTTCTGCCAGTTTTGGCTGTATTTTGCATTATCGTAGTCGACACTGGAGTCAGACTCCGTGTCGATATCAGTGTCTATTATTTTGGATAGTGAGCGTTGTGAGACCCTGAAGGTCTCTGTGACATAGGGACAAACATGGGTAGATTCCCTGTCTGTTCTCTAATCTTTTGTGTAATAAATTCATCTTAGCACTTAATTTCACATATCCAATCAGGCGTCGGCGTTGTCGACGGAGACACCACACACACACACACACACACACACACATTTGCTCCATCTCCTCCTTAGGAGAGCCTTTTATCTCAGACATGTCGACACACCACACACTCAGGGAATGCTCTTCTGAAGACAGTTCCCCCACAAGGCCCTTTGGAGAGAGAGAGAGAGTATGCCAGCACACACCCCAGCACAATATGACCCAGGAAAAACACAGCAATTTAAGGTTTACCCCGTAGCGCTGTTATTATCTGCGCCGAATTATGTGCCCCCCCTCTTCTTTAAAACCCTCTCTTCTACCGTGGTATAAGCAGGGGAGAGTCCGGGGAGCTTCCTCTCAGCAGTGCTGTGGAGAAAAACATGGCGCTGGTGAGTGCTGAGGGAGAAGCCCCATCCCCTCGGCGGCGGGCTTCAGTCCCGCTAAAAGTGTAAAATTGGCAGGGGCTCATGCATATATACAGTGTCCAGCTGTATATATGCTCTCTTTTGCCAAATAAGATGTTTATATTGCTGCCCAGGGCGCCCCCCCTGCGCCCTGCACCCTTACAGTGACTGCCGTTTGTGAGGTGTATGGGAGCAATGGCGCACAGCTGCAGTGCTGTGCGTTACCTCAGTGAAGATCAATGAAGTCTTCTGCCGCCTCTGAAGATCTTTTCCTCTCATACTCACTCGGCTTCTATCTTCCGGCTCTGTGAGGAGGACGGCGGCGCGGCTCCGGGACGAACTCCAGGGTGAGACCTGTGTTCTGACTCCCTCTGGAGCTAATGGTGTCCAGTAGCCTAAGAAACAGAGCCCTGAAACTCAGAGAAGTGGGTCTGTTTCTCTCTCCTCAGTCCCTCGATGCAGGGAGTCTGTTGCCAGCAGGCTCCCTGAAAATAAAAAACCTAACAAAAATGCTTTCTTACAGGAAACTCAGGAGAGCTCCTGAAATGCACCCAGCTCCTCTGGGCACAGTATTAAACTGAGGTCTGGAGGAGGGGCATAGAGGGAGGAGCCAGTGCACACCCAGAGTCAAAGTCTTTCTTAAAGTGCCCATGTCTCCTGCGGAGCCCATCTATCCCCATGGTCCTTACGGAGTCCCAGCATCCTCGAGGACGTTCGAGAAATAAGTAATAATGCCACTGTATAGGTCATTGGTACGGCCTCATCTAGAATATTATGTTCAGTTCTCCAGAAGGATATAAATACATTAGAGGCTGTACAAAGATTGACAACTAAAATTGTGCATGGCCTTCATCATAAAACTTACCCAGTAAGACTAAAGGATTCTAATATGTATAGTTTAGAGCTGAGAAGGGAAAGGGGGGGACATGATAGAAACTATCAAATATATCAATGGTTTTAATATGGTACAGGAAGGAAATATTCTTCAAAGGAAGAGAAGAGTACTAGAACACGTGGACATGCACTGAAACTGGAGGGAGAGGTTCAAAGCAAATTTGAGGAAAAATTACTTCACAGAAAGGGTAGAGGCTAAGACAATAAGTGCGAATTAAACACGCTTTAGGAGAGGCATAAGAATATCCTCACAAAGACCCAAGGAACAAAAAAAAAATTGAAGTTACTAAAAGGATAAAATAAACAAGGGGCAGACAAGATGGGCCAAGAGGTTCTTATCTGCGATCAAATTTTATGTTTGTATATGTTACTTCTTACTTCTTCTCAATCCTACAAACCGCACCCTGTACCTCAATGGCTGACTCCCTATGCAGACTGGCACACTGACAAATGAACAGCCAATATTTAGTGTACTGTTACCCATGACCTTTCTTTAGAAAAAATCAAGCATTATTACAATCACCTCATTGCTGTTCTTCTACTGGGCTGAGAAAAGGATTATTATTAAACAATATTTTTAATGCTAGATAGAAACATGAGCAAGCACGATTTCTCTGCTGAAATTCCTAATAAGAGGTCAGCCAAAAAAAATATAATAAAAAAATTATATTTAATCTACTAAAATATAAGTAATAATTTTTTAGAAATTATCATTCAGATGTTAGACACTACCTTAGTTAAAGTGGCTTGCATACGTATTCAGCCCCCTCAAAAGTTAACAGATCTCATCTATATGTATTACAAATGACACACCATTAGGCTCTTAAAGTAAATGCTCAAACTTATTTTAATTTATTATTTGTTTACAGATGTATCCAAGCCCCTGTGCTGTGGTACACAGAAGAAAAATATTGCCATAACAATTTGAACTGAATTAAGGTGCATACAACACTGGACGTTTTTGCCTGATGTGTATGCTGAGCGATGATGTGAAAATCGCTGGCTGGAAAATCACACAGTGCATACACACTGAGCAATTTTCACGGGGGCGAACCACTTTCCACAGTAGGAGACTGTGGAAAGTGGTTCATTCAGCCGGTAAAACAGGCCGACGGCGACAATGATGCGGGAGTGCGCATCAGCGCTCACCGCCCGGCCATACACACTAGGCGATTTTGAGCTCAAAGTAGCCCAAAACACCAAAAGTGAGCTACTTTGAGCTCAAAATCGACTAGTGTATATGGGCCTTTAGCCTCTACATGTGAATCAATAAAAGCTTACCGTTTATTGATAAAAGACCCCTAATTCAAATAACAATGGTCATACTTGGAGTTGAATGAAAGCTGTGAAAATGGACCAAAGATATCCCTGGATATCCCAATGAGCACTGTTAGATCACATGTTAGAAAATGGAAGCTGCATCATTACAACATGGCACTGCCTAAACAAAACCATTCCGACTTTGAAAGAGCTTTAGAGTTCAGTTGTGGAGACTGAAGTGAAGGTGCACCAATAAAATCATATCAAGAGCTCTACAAGTGTGTCCTCATACATCTAGCCTCAATAGACCATGCAGCGCCAAGATACCTGGCGTGACTGAACCACCAGGTCCCATGCAACTCTGCTAATGTCGAGTGCCTCTCTTTGCCGAAAACGCGTCTTAGTCATAAATCAATGCAATTAGGCTGCACGAAAAGACAGTGTGGATTAATTTGATATATGATACTTGTATATTGTGTTTGACTGAGTCTGTATACACAGCAGAACAGAACTTAAACTGGAAAAAAGCTGCGCTTCTTTGACAGATTCAGAGACTCAGTCCCACACAAATATACAAGCGTCATATCAAATTAGTCAGCAGTCTCCTCATGCCTCCTAGCTGCATTTCGTTGTGATTAAGATGGATTCTGGGAATAAAAAGATGCAAATAAGATGCCCGACACTAGAAGATTCTCGCGCGACCTGGCGTGCCAAGAGGAGCAGTTGGCGGAACTGCGGCAAAGATGAATAAGGACATACCTGTGCATACAACTAGCCTATATAGGAGAGTTGCTAGAAAGAAGCCATTACTGATAAAAATTCACATGAAAGCACATAAATAAATAACACAAATAAATAAAGATCTGAAGTTTGCCCTATAACATCAGCGTGACCCAACATAAAAAAATCTTTGGAACTCAAAAAGTAGATAACTGCTTAACCTGCAATGTCACAATAAGCGTAAACAAATACCTGTAGGGTGTTAGTATATTAAGAGGTGGTGGATGTTCACACAAGTCATAGGTTTCATGAAGAGGAATTGGCAAAGTTCTACGGTCAAATAATTGCTGATCCTGAATGGTGGAACTCCTGAATGCTTTCCTCATTGTGATGTCCTGTAATGAAACTGAAGCATAAAAAGTAGTTATAGAACAGAAATGTTCTGCAGTATTTGAGTTAAAAAAACAACAAAAAGACCAAAACGAAATGATAATCTATTTATAAGAATAGAAATTATAAAGTCAGTTTAATGAGCAAACGGTTATAAATTAATAGCTTTGCCAGGTTTCCACTTTATTAAGATACAATGATTAAAAAGGTAATGTCACATTTGAGTCTGAAACACAGATCAATTCAGGAGCAAACAAAGAAATGAAACAATTGGAAGACATAAATTGATATTGAGGGTAAGGGAGGGGTGTTTGAGAGGTGAGATTTTCATTCTTATTAGATAACAGAGAGGCTTAGGAAATAGCTGCATATATTTCATATACTGTATACTACATGCCATGCTATTTAGTGACATCTACAGCTAAACAAGCTATGTAGCATAAAGAGCAATGTCCTTCTTTACTTGCAAGAAGCTGCCTGGGTCAAAATAATGTATGACATAAGCGGAGGTGCTTTGGCACTTATCTACAACAGTGCCATTCAATACCAAGGATAACATGGAAACACTCTGACATCTAAGGTTTCTCTTCTTACTTGGTTAAAAAAAGAAAAGCAAGTTATAGTGATGTGTGTCAAGCTGATGTCACATGACTGATGCAGCTGTACAAATTTGTGGGTGGTATAACATAAGGGAATTGTCATGTATACGGAAACACTTATTGTGCCATAATGATGATGATGATAATATTTTTATATATCGCTTTTTCTCAAACAGGACTCAAGGCGCTTTACAGACATCAAAACAATGCACATAATAAAGAAGATTTAAATAATACAGCAATAGACAAGCCACACAGACATAAAAAAGAAAACCTTCAGCACACAGTAAGCAAAATGCAGGACTGATGTAGGCATTTTGGGTAATAGCTTCCACAGGTTGTGTAATCCACACTCACAAGGCACCAGGTGAGGCAGCCATCTTGGGTGCACTGCGTATGATTACCCTGGGTGCAACAGTCTACTCCTGGAAGAGATGCCATAAAATGGGGTGATTGCTGCATCCTAACGCTCAGAGTAGGGTCCCAACAAAACTGTCAGGTCCATGTGTTTTTCATCGCATCTACAAGCGTACCAGATGATGCAGCCATGTTTGGCGCACTACGAAGGTTACACTGTGGGAGGTGAAACAAGGGCCCAATGCATATATGGGAAAACTAACACTTGTCCTGCAAGGAAAGTTCCACGTGAAGTACATCCTGGCCGCAGATTAACCATCCAAGGCAGCCATCAGCAGTGTACTGCAAAATTTACCGCTGGCAGGGTGTGCAATCAGTGGAGGTACACATTACAAGAATAGCACACAATGGGAAGTTAGTACGCTGTAAGAAATAGGGAGTGAGAAAAAAAGCACATACAGTAGTAAGAAGACATTTGCAGGTAACCAACAAAAGGAGGAAATGCGGAGCCACATGCTTGTATGTTCCACAATGAGAGTACACTGGCTGAAAATAGCATGCTGGTCATATGAGCAATTTCAAGTGTTTATAATATATCTTATATATATATATATATATGTGTTTATTTAGCAGAAAGCAAGGTTTTGGGTAATGCAAAACCTTATACTGTACATCTTCTGCCTTCAGTGTAATAGTGATGGCTACAAATGTTGCCTCTAGCCTCCAGCTGAGAGTAGGATACGGACATTTAACGGACAGATGATACATTAGAAAAGGAAGACAACTCAAAGGGCTAATGTATTTAACTGAATTACTCCCTTCATTGAAAAGGGACTGGCCACATTTACATTGTGAATGTATTTCTTCCGTTGCAAATTCGAATGAACCAAGTCCTTTCAATAGCTCAGAACCCCCTTTAAGTGAATCATTCAATTTGTTTAATAAAGCACTGAAAGTGAGAAGCTACTGACTGCTGAGGAAACCAGCTACCTCATGAATATTCAGCACCACCTGACCTAAATTAACAACATACAGTATAGCAAGTATTGAGAACTACATTAATTACTATCAAAAGACGATATGACACGGATTCATATATTTAAGAGTCTTGAATAATACCCCTTTTCCACCTACGTACCGTGTCCGATCCGGGATGTTTAACACGGCTACAACCCGTGTCGGCTCCCCCGTTTCCACTACACTTCGACACGGGTTATTCCCGTGTCTGATCTGTTTCCACCTAACCCGGGTAAGCTCTGTAAAAGCCTATTGCTGTCATTACAAATGGACTTTTACTGTCTCATCAAGATGATGTCATCAAAAGGACCAAAACAGAGGGGTGGGGCCTGCTCACAGCATTGCAGCAATGGACGCCGGTGCAGTAGCTGTGTCTAGCATGGAGTCGCAGACTGTTTGCAGTTTACTGCTGCTTTCTGCTACAGACAGCTTGATGCAGCTTTTCACCTTGTGCTACCTACTGCAGAGCTGGAGAAGGAGAGCTCAATTCTTTGCAGAGAGGGCTACCTATCGACGCATATATTTGAAAAGGAGGAGAGCGCGTATATCATCCACTGTTGTTATTTCTCTCATAACAATGAACTGTACACCAAGCCGAAGAATGTGGATGAGAGATCGCAGACATGGGGACGATAGTGCTATGGGATTTGTTATCGCAGTTTTGCCGAAGACACTATAGCATAGGTCATAATATGGCCATTCCATACGCCCAGCACCACTTTTCTTGCGGTTATGGTCGTGTACTTTGGTGAATTGTCTGCGTAGTGCCTTCAATTTGTTAACGACTTGTTGCTGGGTTTTTTGGATGCCCCTTTCTGCCAGCATAAGGGATATGTTCTTGTAGACGATAGCATCCTTAACTGTTCCAGTCACCTGCCTTCTTATTTCTTCCTCTCCCCGAATATTAAGCAGCTCTTTGATCTGTGTCTGACCAGGTATGGCTAGCCATGTTGCTGTGCTGGAGCTTCTGCTGCTGTATATTGTCTGTATGTTTGGAAGCTGCTGCAATAAAAATATCTGTATGTACCCAGCGCGACTTCAGAGTGTTTTGTTTGCAAGCTGCCTCAATGCCTGCACGTGCCCAGCGTAGTGTTGTTTGCTGCTGCGGTGCCTGCATGTGTCCAGCGTGTCTCCCAGGGATGACATCATCTTCCAGTGCCCCAGAAGCAGCCAATCAGCGTCTCAGAGCGTTACTCGGGTCTGAAAACACGTGTAATGACTGTTTCCACTGCACCGCTATCCGTGTCATTACCGTGTTCTACCCAGGTAAAATAGCCGGGTTGGATTCCCGGGTCACTCAACCCGTGTTGACCCGTTTCCACCTACTAAAAATCCGTGTCGATGCGCGCCCCCGTGCAAAAACACGGGTAAAAACAGCTAGTGGAAAAGAGGTATTAGTGTGTAGAGTATAGCAAGAATACGAAATTCTGGTTTGCTGTATGAAAAAACTTAAATTACATATACTAAATTATATATACACACACCTTCCAAGCAAAGCTAAACAGTAGTTTGTTATATTGACTGTAACAGTTTTCAGGTTAAATTCAGATCTGATCATAGATGTGGTAAATTTAGCACATCTACGATCAGTTTCTCTGACATGCGGGGGGACGCCCAGCACAGGGCTAGTCCGCTCCGCATGTCAGCCCAACCCCACCTTGCCCAGCACAAGGGTGCAAAAGCATCACACAGCGGCAATGTTTTTGTACCCACTGAGTAGCTCCCTACCTGTCCAGCTGCTACGCGCTAGCAGGCGGCTACCTGCTGCGTCCCAGGTCGCAGCGGCTGTGTGTGACTTCACGCAGCTGCCACGGTCCTCCCCTGCAATGGTCCAGACATGCCTGCGTTGTCTAGATCATGCCCCGCCAACGCCGTTGGCACATCCCCCCGCCCTGCGACCAGCTCTGCCTGTCAATCAGGCAGCGGCGATCGCTGCCTTGAGATGCTGTTAGCATCTCACAGGGCTCCCAGGGTGTGTGTGCGCACTCCACAATGGGATTCAGACTGCGATTGTTGCCGCTGCAGCGATCCAGTCTGAATTACCCCCTTAGTTGGCAATTCAACTGGCAAATGCAGTATTGTTTCTTTTTTATTAAACAAAACCAGAGCATCTTGTCAGTGTATGAAAGGGGAGGGGGGGGGGGGGGGGGGGGGAGGAATGAAAGATCGGTAGCAGGTCCATGGAATACAAGAAAACATAAAACAATTCAAGAAAGCAGGTGAGAAACGTTAAGATTTTGTGACTACAAATAATACATTAAGAGAAAACACAAAAAAATAAATAAAAATAAGCAGACTTCATTAAATTATGTTTGGCCATTACATTCTAGTCCTAATTTGGAGTTTCAAAAACATACCAATGCAGATGCACCTAGCTATTTTAGCAAACTGCCAGACAGAGGCTTCACGCATGGGTAGTTCTCTCTGTGAAATGGGCGTTTCTAGGTGTCACCTTGTGAGATCCATTTCTGGGAGTATCATGAGAATGCAAGCCAGAGATCCGTGCTATTGCAAGTCGTGCATATGGCATTAGGTGCCTGTTTTTGATGGATGTTTTGCACCCAGCATGGGGTTAACGTAGGTGCTGCCACGAATGACATACGGAAGAAGCCAGGAGAGGAGATGAAGCTGGTCACTTCGAGGAGCCAGGCTGGGCTCTTGTGTCATTAGGCCCTGACAAAATCCTGTAAATGATGTGATTTTAGCCCTGCCCAATCCATACAGATCCGCAATTCCCGGTATTATCTCACTAGGAAGTGGGCAGGACGTTGGCGATCCAGCCACTCTACCTGAAAAATTGTGAGTCTCCTGCAACATCCGGGAGAATAGGCAAGTATATGACTAATGATGATGATGGTTATGGGTGAGGATGTCAAAATAGTGGGCGCTGCAACTGTATGCATGAAGTTGTATGGATACTAGCATTAGCAAAAGGTAATAAATCTGGCTATCTTAGAGTTTCTAGGTTTAATTCTTAGTTCTGGTGGTCCAGAACACTGCTTTCCAGTCAGCAAAATGTAGTTTATTACGCAGCCAAGAAAAACAGATAACACTTTCAATGGGTAATGCGGTCTGAGAGCACAGGGGTTGAAACAAGAATCAAACTAATTCATCAGGTCATCTGAGTGCCGTAATACTGTCAGCGGTTATAGCACTATCCTGGGACATGCACTTGCATACAATACATAATGGCTATTTGGAATAATGGGGCAGATGTATTCACCTGGAGAAGGCATAAGGAAGTGATAAAACAGTGATAAGTGCAAGGTGATAAACACACCAGCCAATCAGCTCTAATATGTAAATTAACAGTTAAGAGCTGATTGGCTGGTGCGTTTATCATCTTGAACTTATCACTGGCTTATCACTTCCTTATGCCTTCTCCAAGCTTAATACATCTGCCCCATTGTTACTACAGCACTGTATGATAAAAATTGTATTTGACGTACAGTACAAGATACTCGACTGAACAATTTATAGTAGACGTTTGATTACAGACTATTGTAAACAAAACGTGAATTTCTTTTAAACACAATGATCATTGGTCAACAATTTTTCAAAAGTTGTCTGCTTTTGAGATGAAATGTGTTTTTTCTTATGCATTTTGATGTGCTGAATTAAAATTACTGTTAAGTGCCTTCAAGTTGCTGCCAACTAATGGCGACCCTATGGATAGCTGTCCTAAACAAATTTTGCTCTTCTGTCAAGCGTCTCCATGTTTATAGTGTGGTATCCATAGTTGCTGCAATTGTATCAAGCTATCTCGCTGCTGGTCTTCCCCTTTTTCGTTCGCCTTCAACTTTTCAAAGCATAATGGTGGTCATTCCGAGTTGTTCGCTCTGTAATTTTCTTCGCATCGCAGCGATTTTCCGCTAACTGCGCATGCGCAATGTTTGCACTGCGACTGCGCCAAGTAAATTTGCTATGCAGTTAGGTATTTTACTCACGGCATTACGAGGTTTTTTCTTCGTTCTGGTGATCGTAATGTGATTGACAGGAAGTGGGTGTTTCTGGGCGGAAACAGGCCGTTTTATGGGAGTGTGTGAAAAACGCGGGAGTGGCTGGAGAAACGGAGGAGTGTCTGGGCGAACGCTGGGTGTGTTTGCTGATCGCACTGGAAGAGTAAGTCTCGAGCTACTCAGAAACTGCACAGAGAAGTCTTTTCGCAATATTGCGAATCTTTCGTTCGCAATTTTGATAAGCTAAGATTCACTCCCAGTAGGCGGCGGCTTAGCGTGTGCAAAGCTGCTGATGGGACCTAAATATAAGCACAGAATGCATTTATGTTACATATACACCTTATACACACAGCCTGAAGGTCAGTTTAGACAGTATTTTTTATAACTTTGTGCATTAAACAAAGCGTGTGTACATTCACACAATTCATTTATGTTTCATATACACCTTATACACACAGCCTGAAGGTCATTTAATACAATATTTTTAGTAACTGTGTATTAAAAAAAGTTTGTGTACATTGAGCCATCAGAAAACAAAGGTTTCACTATCTCACTCTCACTCAAAAAAGTCTGTATTTCGGAATATTCCGTATTTCGGAATATTTGGATATGGGATACTCAACCTGTATATGTAATATTCCTCTCCAGCAACATAATTCAAAAGCATCAATAATCTTCCTATCTTGCTTCTTGACTGTCCAGCTTTCACACCCATACGATGCTACTGAAAAAAACATAGCTTGTACGAATATGATCTTTGCATGCAAAAACACATCTTTGCACTTGAATATCTCATCAAGATCCCTCATGGCTGTTTTGCCAAGGCTATTCGTCTTCAAATTTCTGGACTGCTTGCTGCTTTAAAGTTGACTAGTTGTCACGATCCATGCAGGTTCTCCTCCATGCCTGGGGTGGTGCCCTCTGCTCTGGTGCTCAGCACTCTGGTCTGTATCTGCAGCTTGGTAATTAGCTGTTACCACAGCTGTGAGCAGCACCTGAACTCACTATATAGGCCAGCCACACAGGCTCCCAGTTGCCAGTTCATCGTGTCACGGTTGTCTCAGTTCCTGTTCCTGGTTATGCTGGTCTCTACTGCTAAAATCATCCATAGTACTGCCAGGCTCCAACAGCTATCCTGTGTAGCTACTCTGCTACAGTGCAATCCCGTTATCCTGCTACGTTGCATGCTCTACTACAGTGCTATCCTGTGATCCTCTACAGTGCAATCCTGTCATCCTGCTACGTTGCATACTCTACTACAGTGCTATTCTTTGCATCTTCTACAGTGCAATCCTGCATTCTCTGCTCAAGTGCATCCTGCTACAGTGCAATCCTGCAACCCTGTATTCTCTGCTCAAGTGCATCCTGCTACAGTGCAATCCTGCAACCCTGCATTCTCTGCTCAAGTGCATCCTGCTACGGTGCTAATCTTCTACAGTACAATCCTGCAACCCTGTATTATCTGCTCAAGTGCATCCTGCTACGGTGCTAACCTGCTACAGTGCAATCCTGCAACCCTGCATTCTCTGCTCAAGTGCATCCTGCTACGGTGCTGATCTTCTACAGTACAATCCTGCAACCCTGCATTCTCTGCTCAAGTGCATCCTGCTATGGTGCTAATTCTGCTACAGAACAATCCTATTACAAGTGCCTTCACAGTCCACAGTGTCTCAAGGGTTTCCTCAGTCTACACCGTTTTCATGTAATCATAGTCTTCAGTGTGTCCGTGTACTCACAGTCTCCTGGCATCCCGGGACCCCTCAGTTCCCAGCATCACAAGTGAGTTTCCAATCCCAGTATCACAAGTGTGTTCCCAAGTATCCAGTACTGCCAAGTACTTCCCAGACTCCCAGCATTGCAAGTGCAATTCCAGTTCTCCCTTTCATTTTGTGTTCTCCAATCATTCCTGGTTTTTTCTTATTGTTTACAGTTGTACACTGCTTTACCCTGTATAAATAAACCTGCTATTGTGCTGAGAACCTCAGTCCCTGTGAATATGTTCCTACAGAGGGAATTCCAATCGGATTCTGACACTAGTGATGCCAGTAGGTTAAAACCATCTACTATTTCAATCTGTTCACCATTTAGGTGAAAATAACTAAGGATGCCAGTTGTTTAATTCATTGTCTTACTCACATTAAGATGCAAACCAATGTTCAAACTACATTCTTTGATCCTTATTAGTAGCTGTTTTAGATCTTTTTCATTTTCCGTTAGCAATGTGGTATCATCAGCATAACGGAGGTTACTGGTAAATCTTCTACCAATTTTTACACCCCGCTTTTTCTTGTATAGCCCTGAATCTCTGATGATTTGTTCTGCATACAGGTTGAACAGATATGGTAAAATGATGCAGCCTTGTTATACACCTTTGCTATTTTTAAAGAAATCTGTTTCTCCTTGATGTATTCGAAATAAACCTGTATTCTGTTGAAGATAATCAGATGTTCTGGCATGCCCATATTTCTTATTGTATTCCAGAGCATTTTGGGATTGACACAGTCAAAGGCCTTTCTGTAGTCAATGAAGCACATGTAGAGGTGCAATTGTTCGATAATTTCCAGTCAGTTGAATCACCCTTCTTCAGTACTGGTATGATCTTTTCCAGTCCTTAGGTCATGATGATGTCTTTCAAATTTGCTGGCAAAGTTTTGTAAGTGCTGTGATAGCCGATTCAGATTTCTGTAGTAGTTCAATTGGAATACCATCAGTGGCTGGCGATATGTTCTTTGATAAAGAGTTTAATGCTGCTACAACTTCTTCCCTCATTACTGATGGTTCCTGATCGAATTGTACATGTTGATCAAACTGTGCAACAGCCTTTACTTTGTCGTACAAGGACTCAGTATATTCTTTCCATCTGCTCTTGATTTTCTCTGGGTCATTCGATATGGATCATGGAACATCTTTTAGTAGCCCTATTCGAGGTTGGAGTTTGCTCTTTTGCTCTCTAGGTCTACTCTATGCTTTTTAGCTTGTAGACATTAAAGGAAACACCTTGTGTCCCTGTCCAGCAATAGTCTGAAAGCAGTGCTGGGCTCCATTTGCTTTAGTAACGATTCTCAAATGATGAAATATCTTGGTGAAACTGCTCCATAGTTCGCTGGAAAGAAATCCAGATGCAAACCCCCCCCCCCAAAAAAAAAATGGATCTTGAATGACATGTTACCTCCCAAGCATTTATTTGCATTGATGAGGTTTTCTGACAACTCCTTATAGTTCTCTGCTTTTTGCCACTAGCTTGAATGCTTCCCACACAGCCTTCTCCTTGTCATGAAGTGCAGAGTCAAATTCACTTTCTCTTAAGAAGTTTTCGAATTGGAGGACCAATAATAAAAACCTTCCTTTATATTAGCATCGCTTAATCTGGGAAATTTTAAAGTGAAAGGCTGATCTGATTTGTCCATGGCTTTGGCAAAGTTCTTTATCAGACACAGTTTTGTGTGTAAGCAGGGTTGGACTGGTCCACAGGCGTACAGGGGAAACCACCGGTGGGCCCTACTGCCTGGGGGCCCATCCTCTAAGGATCAGGTTCCAGACTGTGTTCTTACTAATCTAGTACATTATCACGCATGCACTGCAGTATTTACTGTATATATTTATCTAGGGGACCAACCCATGCAAAATAGTTAGGCAAACCAATGTGGCGGCTGGGCACACCCCCTCGAGAGACTTGCCACACCCCTTAACATGGGCCTCTACCACTGTATTCCCCCGGTGGGTCCTACATGCCCCAGTCCGACTCTGTGTGTAAGGGTGATATCATCTTATTTGATTCAGCAAGTGGTGGATGCTCAACATTTTTCTTCAAAGGCTCCAATGATGGACAAAGTGTCCAATCTCTTAACATAGTGGGAATTTCTTGCACAACTGTCCCATTCACATAGAAAACAACAGTACTTTGTATATCCACCATGCAAATCCATCACAAGAACAACAACGTTCAAATTGCCACAGAGCTGCTACTGATGTTGGTCACAGTTTATGCACCTTAACAACTGCTTTATGTTGTCATACGTTCCTTTCATATTGGCTGCATAACCCAATGGACTTGATCCTTTAGCTTACTATTCCCAATTGGCAGCAAAACAGCTGTAGTGACAGTACTATGAGGGACATTTACTAAGCAGTGATAAGAGCGGAGAAGTGAGCCAGTGGAGAAGATGCCCATGGCAACCAATCAGCACTAAACATCTATCATTTGCATACTATAAAATTATACAGAGCTGCTGATTGGTTGATGGGGAAACGTCTCCACTGGTCACTTCTCCGCTCTTATCACTGCTTAGTAAATGTCCCCCTATATCTTGAAAAGTAGAGCTAATCAACAATTTTAAACATCATCGTTATCAGTGACAAAGAATTAGTACAGAAAACACCGCAGAATTAGTCAAAAACAAAAACAAAACACATTTACTTCAGAAGCATTTTGGCTGTAGACCAGTGATCTGGCCGGACAATTTTTTTTTAATCTCATCTTTGGTAGGACGATCAACATAATTTTATTTAAATCCGCAAAGTTGATATTCTGCTTGGATCTATTCTTATGCAATACATCTTTAGCTGTATCACAAATTTATACTCCACAAATAGCATTCACCCATAGACAAACAATAACACTTCAGTTATTATACTATAGATGCGTGCGCTGGTTCTCTCAATTAAACGGATTCTAATATGGGCTGGGCTCCGTAAGATCCCAGCTGCTCCAAAGACACAATTACGTACAATTTCCGGTTAACACCTCAAACCATAACCATATTTATTATACTATACTAAAACATATTTATTAAACTCATTTGGGTAGGTATATTTCAACTTGTTTTTTCATGTTATTGTAGGCATTGCATCTAATTTAAGGCATAATTCCCTCACTGTACAGCGCTGTGCAGTATGTCAGGACTTTTAGACATGCGAGGGGTGCGTATCTGGATGTACAGTGCATAGGTAGAGCAAACACAAGCTGTCTGGTTATGAAATTTAATCTCTAACTACACTTCTTGTGAAATGTCATGGCACAGAACCATATACAAGCACTGCACACTGAAGAAGTCAGCATGTTCACTTCCTTCACAAAATCGTTATGGAGCTCAACAGAGGTCAATGGAGACAAACCATCTTTTAGGACTACAAGAGTGGTCTACGACAACAGGAGAGTTTTGACCAACTGCAAGCTTTAGGGGAGAAAGCATCGAATATTCGGTCTAGGAGATCATCAGTGGCAATGAATTCTGGATCTACAGTTTCAACCCAGAGACCAAACATTAGTTGGCCCAGTGGACCCCATTTGGAGGTACACTGTCACAGAAGTTCTGGCATGAGTGCAGCAAGGCCAAGCAGATGGTGGCTGTTTTTGTGGTCATGACTGGTCATGTAGCTACCATACCACTTGTGCAGCAGTGCACAGTCACTGGGGACTGGTACGTCAACCAATGCCTGCCACAAGTGCTGGAAGCCATTTCCAGGCACCTTCCAGGAACTCGCGCTCGTGGTGCCCTACTACATCATGACAATGCACCTGCCCACAAGTCCAGGAAAGTGGTGCATTGTCTGGCCCATGAATGCATCCAGGAGCTTGACCATGCGCCGTACAGTCCAAACCTGAACCCCTACAACTTCTTCGCGGTCCCACAAATCAAGCACAATATATGTGGGATTGTTTCGAGTCAACGGAAGCTGCAGTGGAGACCTTCATGCAGAATAAAATAAGATTTTAACCCTACCGGTAAATCTTTTTCTCCTAGTCCGTAGAGGATGCTGGGGACTCTGTAAGGACCATGGGGAATAAACGGGCTCCGCAGGAGACATGGGCACTAAAAAGAACTTTAGATATGGGTGTGCACTGGCTCCTCCCTCTATGCCCCTCCTCCAGACCTCAGTTAGAGAAACTGTGCCCAGAGGAGACGGACAGTACGAGGAAAGGATTTTTGTTAATCTAAGGGCAAGATTCATACCAGCCCACACCATCCACACCGTCTAACATGGAATATACGAACCAGTTAACAGCATGAAACCAAACAGCATCAGCCCGAAACTGATCAAAACTGTAACATAACCCTTAAGTAAGCAAAAACTATATACAAGTCTTGTAGATGTAGTCCGCACTGGGACGGGCGCCCAGCATCCTCTACGGACTAGGAGAAAAAGATTTACCGGTAGGTTTAAAATCTTATTTTCTCTTACGTCCTAGAGGATGCTGGGGACTCCGTAAGGACCATGGGGATTATACCAAAGCTCCAAAACGGGCGGGTGACTCTGCAGCACCGATTGAGCAAACATGAGGTCCTCATCAGCCAGGGTATCAAACTTGTAGAACTTCGCAAAGGTGTTTGAACCCGACCAAGTAGCAGCTCGGCACAGCTGTAATGCCGAGACACCTCGGGCAGCCGCCCAAGAAGAGCCTACCTTCCTAGTGGAATGGGCCTTTACAGAATTTGGTAATGGTAAGCCAGCCGTAGAATGAGCCTGCTGAATTGTGTTACAGATCCAGCAAGCAATAGTTTGCTTCGAAGAAGGAGCGCCAACCTTGTCGGCTGCATACAGGACAAACAGTGCCTCTGTTTTCCTAACCCGAGCCGTTCTGGCCACATACATTTTCAATGCCCTGACCACATCAAGAGACTCTGAATCCTCCATGTCCGGTGTAGCCACAGGCACCACAATAGGTTGGTTCATATGAAAAGAAGAAACCACCTTGGGCAAAAATTGAGGACGAGTCCGCAACTCCGCTCTATCCACATGGAAAATCAGATAGGGGCTTTTTGTTAGATAAAGCCGCCAACTCAGACACTAGCCTTGCCGATGCCAAGGCCAACAACATGACCACTTTCCAAGTGAGATATTTCAATTCCACTGTTTTAACTGGTTTAGGTTAAGGTCTCAGGGTGCCACTGGAGGTACAAAAGGAGGCTGGATATGCAGAACTCCCTTCACAAAAGTCTGGACTTCTGGGAGAGAAGCCAATTCCTTCTGAAAGAAAATGGATAGGGACGAAATCTGAATCTTAATGGAGGAAACGGCCCAAATGGAATTCTTCCGGAGGAGCATTCCTGGACTCACACCAATATACATACTTTCGCCATATACGTTGATAATGTTTCGCTGTCACGTCTTTCCTAGCCTTTATCAGAGTAGGAATGACCTCATCCGGAATGCCCTTTTCCGCTAGGATCCGGCGTTCAACCGCCATGCCGTCAAACGCAGCCGCGGTAAGTCTTGGAACAGACAGGGCCCCTGTTGTAACAGGTCCTCTCTGAGAGGAAGAGGCCACGGATCTTCTGTGAGCATTTCCTGCAGATCCGGATACCAGGCCCTTCGCGGCCAATCTGGAACAATGAGTATTGTCTGTACTCCTCTTCGTCTTATGATTCTCAATATCTTTGAGATGAGCGGAAGAGGAGGGAACACATAGACCGACTGAAACACCCATGGTGTCACCAGGGCGTCCACCACCACTGCCCGAGGGTCCCTCGACCTGGCGCAATACTTCGGTAGTTTCTTGTTGAGGCGTGACGCCATCATGTCTATCTGAGGCAGTCCCCACTGACTTGCAATCTCTGCGAAGACTTCCTGATGAAGTCCCCACTCTCCTGGATGTAGATCGTGTCTGCTTCCCAGTTGACCACTCCCGGAATGAAGACTGCTGTCAGGGCGCTTACATGATTTTCATCCCAGCGAAGAATCCTGGTGGCTTCTGCCATTGCCACTCTGCTCTTTGTTCCGCCTTGGCGGTTTACGTGCGCCACTGCGGTGATGTCTGACTGGATCAGAACCGGTAGGTCGCGAAGCAAATTCTCCGCTTGCCGAAGGGTGTTGTATATGGCCCTCAACTCCAGCACGTTGATGTGAAGACAAGCCTCCTGGCTTGACCAGAGACCCTGGAAGTTTCTTCCCTGTGTGACTGCTCCCCAACCTCGGAAGCTCGCATCCGTGGTTACCAGAACCCAGTCCTGAATGCCGAACCTGCGACCCTCCAGAAGGTGAGCACTCTGCAGCCACCACAGGAGAGATACCCTGGCCCTGGGGGACAGGGTGATCATCTGATGAATCTGTAGATGTGACCCGGACCACTTGTCCAGAAGGTCCCATTGAAAAGCTCTCGCATGGAACCTGCCGAATGGAATGGCCTCGTAAGTCGCCACCATCTTTCCCAGAACTCGAGTGCAGTGATGCACCGACACCCTTTTTGGCTTCAATAGGTCCCTGACCAAAGACATGAGTTCTTGGGCCTTTTCCATCGGAAGATCAACCCTTTTCTGGTATGTATCCAGAATCATGCCTAAGAAAGGCAAACGGTTCGTTGGAACCAACTGTGACTTCGGGATATTGAGAATCCAGCCGTGCTGTTGCAACACCCTCAGGGAGAGTGATACGCTGTTCAGCAACTGTTCTCTCGAACTCGCTTTTATTAGGAGATCGTCCAAGTACAGGATAATTGTGACACCCTGCTTGCGCAGGAGCACCATCATTTCCGCCATTACCTTGGTGAAAATCCTCGGGCTGTGGAAAGCCCAAACGGCAACGTCTGAAATTGGTAATGACAATCCTGTACAGCAAACCTCAGGAACGCCTGATGAGGCGGATATATGAAGGTATGCATCCTTTATGTCCAGGGACACCATATAATCACCCCCTTCCAGGCTGGCGATGACCGCTCTGAGCGACTCCATCTTGAACTTGAACCTCTTTAAGTATAGGTTTAAAGGATTTAAAAATAAGATTTTACTTACCGATAAATCTATTTCTCATAGTCCGTAGTGGATGCTGGGACTCCGTCAGGACCATGGGGAATAGCGGCTCCGCAGGAGACAGGGCACAAAATTTAAAAGTTTGACCACTAGGTGGTGTGTACTGGCTCCTCCCCCTATGACCCTCCTCCAAGCCTCAGTTAGGATACTGTGCCCGGACGAGCGTACACAATAAGGAAGGATTTTGAATCCCGGGTAAGACTCATACCAGCCACACCAATCACACCGTACAACTTGTGATCTGAACCCAGTTAACAGTATGATAACGTAGGAGCCTCTGAAAAGATGGCTCACAACAATAAACAACCCGATTTTTTTGTAACAATAACTATGTACAAGTATTGCAGACAATCCGCACTTGGGATGGGCACCCAGCATCCACTACGGACTATGAGAAATAGATTTATCGGTAAGTAAAATCTTATTTTCTCTGACGTCCTAGTGGATGCTGGGACTCCGTCAGGACCATGGGGATTATACCAAAGCTCCCAAACGGGCGGGAGAGTGCGGATGACTCTGCAGCACCGAATGAGAGAACTCCAGGTCCTCCTTAGGCAGGGTATCAAATTTGTAGAATTTTACAAACGTGTTCTCCCCTGACCACGTAGCTGCTCGGCAGAGTTGTAATGCCGAGACCCCTCGGGCAGCCGCCCAAGATGAGCCCACCTTCCTTGTGGAGTGGGCATTGACAGATTTAGGCTGTGGCAGGCCTGCCACAGAATGTGCCAGTTGAATTGTGCTACAAATCCAACGAGCAATCGTCTGCTTAGAAGCAGGAGCACCCATCTTGTTGGGTGCATATAGTATAAACAGCGAGTCAGATTTTCTGACTCCAGCAGTCCTTGAAATATATATTTTCAATGCTCTGACAACGTCCAGCAACTTGGAATCCTCCAAATCGCTAGTAGCCGCAGGCACCACAATAGGCTGGTTCAGGTGAAACGCTGATACCACCTTAGGCAGAAAATGAGGACGCGTCCTCAATTCTGCCCTGTCCGAATGGAAAATCAGATATGGGCTTTTATAAGACAAAGCCGCCAATTCTGACACTCTCCTGGCTGAAGCCAGAGCCAGTAGCATGGATACTTTCCATGTAAGATATTTCAAATCTACCGATTTGAGTGGCTCAAACCAATGGGATTTGAGAAAATCTAAAACTACATTGAGATCCCACGGTGCCACTGGGGGCACAACCGGGGGCTGTATATGTAGTACTCCTTTTACAAAAGTCTGGACTTCAGGAACTGAAGCCAATTCTTTCTGGAAGAAAATCGACAGGGCCGAAATTTGAACCTTAATGGACCCTAATTTGAGGCCCATAGATAATCCTGTTTGCAGGAAATGTAGGAATCGACCCAGTTGAAATTCCTCTGTCGGGGCCTTCCTGGCCTCACACCATGCAACATATTTTCTCCAAATGCGGTGATAATGTTGTGCAGTCACCTCCTTCCTGGCTTTGACCAGGGTAGGGATGACCTCTTCCGGAATGCCTTTTTCCTTTAGGATCCGGCGTTCAACCGCCATGCCGTCAAACGCAGCCGCGGTAAGTCTTGGAATAGACACGGTCCCTGCTGAAGCAGATCCCTTCTTAGAGGTAGAGGCCACGGATCTTCCGTGAGCATCTCCTGAAGTTCCGGGTACCAAGTCCTTCTTGGCCAGTCCGGAGCCACTAGTATCGTTCTTACTCCCCTTTGCCGTATAATTCTCAGTACCTTGGGTATGAGAGGCAGAGGAGGGAACACATACACTGACTGGTACACCCATGGTGTTACCAGAGCGTCCACAGCTATTGCCTGAGGATCTCTTGACCTGGCGCAATACCTGTCCAGTTTTTTGTTGAGGCGGGACGCCATCATGTCCACCATTGGTCTTTCCCAATGGACCACAATCATGTGGAAGACTTCTGGATGAAGTCCCCACTCTCCCGGGTGAAGATCGTGTCTGCTGAGGAAGTCTGCTTCCCAGTTGTCCACTCCCGGAATGAACACTGCCGACAGTGCTATCACATGATTTTCCGCCCAGCGAAGAATCCTTGCAGCTTCTGCCATTGCCCTCCTGCTTCTTGTGCCGCCCTGTCTGTTTACGTGGGCGACTGCCGTGATGTTGTCCGACTGGATCAACACCGGCTGACCCTGAAGCAGAGGTTTTGCCAGGCTTAGAGCATTGTAGATTGCTCTTAGTTCCAGTATATTTATGTGAAGAGACGTTTCCAGGCTTGACCACACGCCCTGGAAGTTTCTTCCTTGTGTGACCGCTCCCCAGCCTCTCAGGCTGGCATCCGTGGTCACTAAGACCCAGTTCTGTATGCCGAATCTGCGGCCCTCCAACAGATGAGCACTCTGCAACCACCATAGCAGAGAGACCCTTGTCCTTGTCGACAATTTTATCCGCTGATGCATCTGCAGATGCGATCCGGACCATTTGTCTAGCAGATCCCACTGAAAAATTCGTGCATGGAATCTGCCGAATGGAATCGCTTCGTAAGAAGCCACCATTTTTCCCAGGACTCTTGTGCATTGATGCACAGACACTGTCCCTGGTTTTAGGAGGTTCCTGACTAGTTCGGATAACTCTCTGGCTTTCTCCTCTGGAAGAAATACCTTTTTCTGAACAGTGTCCAGAATCATCCCTAGGAACAGCAGACGTGTCGTCGGGATCAGTTGGGATTTTGGAAAATTCAGAATCCACCCGTGCTGTTGGAGCACTACTTGAGTTAGTGCTACTCCGACCTCCAGCTGTTCTCTGGATCTTGCCCTTATCAGGAGATCGTCCAAGTAAGGGATAATTAATACGCCTTCTCTTCGAAGAAGGATCATCATTTCGGCCATCACCTTGGTAAAGACCCTGGGTGCCGTGGACAATCCAAACGGCAGCGTCTAAAACTGATAATGACAGTTTTGTACCACGAACCTGAGGAACCCTTGGTGTGAAGGGCAAATTGGGACATGAAGGTAAGCATCCTTGATGTCCAAGGACACCATAAAATCCCCTTCTTCCAGATTCGCTATCACTGCTCTGAGTGACTCCATCTTGAACTTGAATTTTTGTATGTACAGGTTCAGAGATTTCAGATTTAAAATAGGTCTTACCGAGCCGTCCGGCTTCGGTACCACAAATAGCGTGGAGTAATACCCCTTTCCCTGTTGTAGAAGGGGTACCTTGACTATCACCTGCTGAGAATACATCTTGTGAATGGCTTCCAATACCGTCGCCCTGTCGGAGGGAGACGTTGGCAAAGCAGACTTTAGGAACCGGCGAGGGGGAGACTTCTCGAATTCCAACCTGTAACCCTGAGATACTACCTGCAGGATCCAGGGGTCCACCTGCGAGTGAGCCCACTGTGCGCTGAAATTCTTGAGGCGACCCCCCACCGCCCCTGAGTCCGCTTGTAAGGTCCCAGCGTCATGCTGAGGCCTTTGCAGAAGCCGGGGAGGACTTCTGCTCCTGGGAAGGGGCTGCTTGGTGCAGTCTCTTACCCTTTCCTTTGCCTCGGGGCAAATATAAATGTCCTTTTGCTCGCTTGTTCTTATAGGAACGAAAGGACTGCGGCTGAAAAGACTGCGTCTTTTTCTGTTGGGAGGGGACTTGAGGTAAAAAGGTGGACTTCCCGGCTGTTACCGTGGCTACCAAATCCGATAGACCGACCCCAAATAATTCCTCCCCTTTATACGGTAATACTTCCATATGCCGTTTGGAATCCGCATCGCCTGACCACTGTCGTGTCCATAGACTTCTTCTTGCAGATATGGACATCGCACTTACTCTTGATGCCAGAGTGCAGATATCTCTCTGTGCATCTCGCATATAAAGGAATGCATCCTTTAATTGCTCTATAGTCAATAAAATACTGTCCCTATCCAGGGTATCAATATTTTCAGTCAGGGACTCCGACCAAGCCACCCCAGCACTGCACATCCAGGCTGAGGCGATTGCTGGTCGCAGTATAACACCAGTATGTGTGTATATACTTTTTTGAGTATTTTCCAGCCTCCTATCAGCTGGATCCTTGAGGGCGGCCGTATCAGGAGACGGTAACGCCACTTGTTTGGATAAACGTGTGAGCGCCTTGTCCACCCTAGGGGGTGTTTCCCAGCGCGCCCTAACCTCTGGCGGGAAAGGGTATAATGCCAATAACTTCTTTGAAATTAGCAGTTTTTTATCAGGGGTAACCCACGCTTCATCACACACGTCATTCAATTCCTCTGATTCAGGAAAAACTACAGGTAGTTTTTTCAGACCCCACATAATACCCCTTTTTGTGGTACTTGCAGTATCAGAGATATGCAAAGCCTCCTTCATTGCCGTGATCATATAACGTGTGGCCCTACTGGAAAATACGTTCGTTTCTTCACCGTCAACACTAGATTCGTTGTCCGTGTCTGGGTCTGTGTCGACCGACTGAGGCAAAGGGCGTTTTACAGCCCCTGACGGTGTTTGAGACGCCTGTACAGGTGCTAATTGGTTTGTCGGCCGTCTCATGTCGTCAACCGACTTTTGCAGCGTGCTGACATTATCACGTAATTCCATAAACAAAGCCATCCATTCCGGTGTCGACTCCCTAGGGGGTGACATCACCATTACCGGCAATTGCTCCGCCTCCACACCAACATCGTCCTCATACATGTCGACACACACGTACCGACACACAGCAGACACACAGGGAATGCTCTGATAGAAGACAGGACCCCACTAGCCCTTTGGGGAGACAGAGGGAGAGTTTGCCAGCACACACCAAAGCGCTATAATTATATAGGAACAACCTTATATAAGTGTTGTTTCCTTATAGCTGCTTAAATATATATAATATCGCCAAAAAATGCCCCCCCTCTCTGTTTTTTACCCTGTTTCTGTAGTGCAGTGCAGGGGAGAGCCTGGGAGCCTTCCTAGCAGCGGAGCTGTGTAGGAAAATGGCGCTGTGTGCTGAGGAGATAGGCCCCGCCCCCTATTCCGGCGGGCTCTTCTCCCGGTTTTTCTGAGACCTGGCAGGGGTGAAATACATCCATATAGCCTCAGGGACTATATGTGATGTATTCTTTTTAGCCAGAAAGGTAATCTCATTGCTGCCCAAGGCGCCCCCCCCAGCGCCCTGCACCCTCAGTGACCGCTGGTGTGAAGTGTGCCTGAGCGCAATGGCGCACAGCTGCAGTGCTGTGCGCTACCTCATGAAGACTGAAAAGCCTTCAGCCGCCGGTTTCTGGACCTCTTCTTACTTCGGCATCTGCAAGGGGGTCGGCGGCGCGGCTCCGGTGACCCATCCAGGCTGTACCTGTGATCGTCCCTCTGGAGCTAGTGTCCAGTAGCCTAAGAAGCAAATCCATCCTGCACGCAGGTGAGTTCACTCCTTCTCCCCTAGGTCCCTCGTTGCAGTGAGCCTGTTGCCAGCAGGACTCACTGAAAATAAGAAACCTATCAAAACTATTACTCTAAGCAGCTCTTTATGAGAGCCACCTAGATTGCACCCTGCTCGGACGGGCACAAAAACCTAACTGAGGCTTGGAGGAGGGTCATAGGGGGAGGAGCCAGTACACACCACCTAGTGGTCAAACTTTTAAATTTTGTGCCCTGTCTCCTGCGGAGCCGCTATTCCCCATGGTCCTGACGGAGTCCCAGCATCCACTAGGACGTCAGAGAAATTCAAAATGGGCCTGACCGAACCGTCCGGTTTCGGGACAACAAACAGGGTTGAGTGATACCCCATACCCTGCTTCAGCAGGGGGACTTTGACCACCACTTCTTGAAGACACAATTTTTGAATTGCTTTTAAAACTAACTCCCTCTCTGGGGGAGAAGCCGGTAGGGCCGATTTGAAAATCTGGCGAGGAGGCACCTCTTCGAATTCCAGCTTGTAACCCTGGGAAACAATTTCTGTTGCCCAGGGATCCACCTGTGAGTGAACCCAGACGTGGCTGAAAAGTCGAAGACGTGCCCCCACTGGGGCGGACTCCCTCAGCGGAGCCTCAGCGTCATGCGGTGGATTTTGTAGAGGCCGGGGAGGACTTCTGCTCCTGGGAACTAGCTGTGGTTGGCAGCTTTTTCCCCTTGCCCTTACATCTGGCAAGAAAGGAAGATCCCCGCACTCTCTTGGGTTTATGCGACCGAAAGGACTGCATCTGATAATGTGGCGTTTTCTTAGGCTGTGAGGAAACATAAGGCAAAAAAGTTGATTTACCTGCCGTAGCTGTGGAAACTAGATCCGTGAGACCTTCCCCAAACAATTCCTCACCCTTGTAAGGTAAAACCTCCATATGCCTCTTCGAGTCGGCATCGCCCATCCATTGTCGGGTCCATAGGGCTCGTCTAGCAGAAATCGCCATAGCGTTGGCTCTGGAACCCAGTAGGCCAACGTCTCTCTGAGCATCTCTCATATATAGGACAGCATCTTTAATATGACCCAGGGTCAATAAAATGGTTTCCTTATCCAGCGTATCTATATCAGCAGATAAGGTATCTGTCCACGCTGCTACAGCGCTACAAACCCAAGCCGACGCTATCGCCGGTCTGAGTAAGGTACCAGTATGTGTGTAAATAGACTTCAAGGTAGTCTCCTGCCTGCGATCCTTGAGGGTTGCCGTATCTTGAGATGGCAGCGCTACCTTTTTGGATAAGCGTGTCAACGCTTTGTCCACCCTCGGGGAGGATTCCCACCGTATCCTGTCCTTAGTCGGGAAAGGATACGCCATAAGAATCCTTTTGGGAATCTGCAGTTTTTTGTCTGGAGATTCCCAAGCCTTTTCAAATAACTCGTTCAGCTCATGAGATGGGGGAAAGGTTACCTCAGGTTTCTTCTCCTTATACATGCGCTCCCTCGTGTCAGGGACAGAGGGTTCATCCGTGATATGCAACACCTCTTTTATAGCAATAATCATATAATGAATACTTTTAGCCAATTTTGGCTGCAACTTTGCATCATCGTAGTCGACACTGGATTCAGAATCCGTGTCGGTATCAGTGTCTACTACTTGGGATAGTGGGCACTTTTGAGACCCAGAAGGTCCCTGCGACATAGTGAAAGGCAGGGCTAAACTCCCTGTACATTCCCTGGACTCAGCTTTGTCCAACCTTTTGTGCAATAAATTCACATTTGCATTTAAAACATTCCACATATCTAACCAGTCAGGTATCAGCGTTGCCGACGGAGACACCACACTCATTTGCTCCACCTCCTCCCTAGAAGAGCCTTCCGCTTCAGACACACCATACACTCAGGGAATTCTCCATCTGGAGACAGTTCCCCCACAAGGCCCTTTGGACAGACAGAGAGAGAGTATGCCAGCACACACCCAGCTCCAATAACTTACCCAGATAACGCTTTTATTATATATATATATATATATATATATATATATATATATATATATATATATATATATATATATATATATACACACATACACAGAGAAAAAAACACAGCACTCACCACACCAGAAGCGGGGCACAGCTATGCACTTACCACTCACAGGGTGGGGTGCATGTAACACAGCACTCTCCACCACAAAAGCGGGGTACACAGCTGTACTTACCACTCACAGGGCGGGGTGCATGTAGCCCATGACCACATCGCTCTAATAAATACAAACAAAGAACCCAGCACTCACCAAAGTAAACTCACTTATCCTCAACAATTCAATAAATAAATGATGGGGGTTTAGTTAGTGGATTGGCCAATGCACGGAAGCCTGCATACCGATTTTCAAGGTACCCCTTTATATATATATATATATATATATATATATATATATATAAATAAACAACACTGCGCCAAATTATGTGCCCCCCCCCCTTATTTCAAACCCTCTGTCATCGTATTCAGCAGGGGAGAGTCCGGGGAGCCAGCTTCTCAGAGGTGTGCTGTGGAGAAAATGGCGCTGGTGAGTGCTGAGGATCAAGCTCCGCCCCCTCAGCGGCGGGCTTCGGTCCCGCTTGATTTCTTTTAAAAACTGGCAGGGGATCTTTAATATACAGTGCAGAGCCCATATATGTACTGATTTTGCCAGACCAGAGGTTTAAATTGTTGCCCAGGGCGCCCCCCCCTGCGCCCTTACAGTGCCTGCCGTGTGTGTGTTGTGTGGCAGCAATGGCGCGCAGCGGTAACGCTGCGCGTTACCTCAGTGAAGATCCAAAGTCTTTTGCCGCCTCTGAAGTCTTCTTATCTTCTCATACTCACCCGGCTTCTATCTTCCGGCACTGTGAGGAGGACGGCGGCGCGGCTCCGGGACGAACAGCTAGGAGAGACCTGCGTTCCGACTCCCTCTGGAGCTAACGGTGTCCAGTAGCCTAAGAAGCAGAGCCTAGCAGTTAAGTAGGTCTGCTTCTCTCTCCTCAGTCCCTCGATGCAGGGAGCCTGTTGCCAGCAGTGCTCCCTAAAAATAAAAAACCTAACAAAAATTATTTCTTTCAGGAAACTCAGGAGAGCTCCCTGTAATGCACCCAGTCTCCTCTGGGCACAGTATCAAACTGAGGTCTGGAGGAGGGCCATAGAGGGAGGAGCCAGTGCACACCCATATCTAAAGTTCTTTTTAGTGCCCATGTCTCCTGCGGAGCCCGTCTATTCCCCATGGTCCTTACGGAGTCCCCAGCATCCTCTAGGACGTAAGAGAAATAAAGCTTCACCAAGTGGTTTGTGCACATGCAACTTCACATACTGTAGACTGCCAGCAAACACTTTGAAGGATGTTATGTTCACTAGCGGTATGATCACTCTTCGCAAAAGTACAGGGAGTAGCAATAGCGAGTAGCTCATCATTTACAATATTTGAAAATGGATGTAACTAAAAGTGGGTACACACTGGAAGATATATCTGCCAATCAATTGATTGGCAGATATATCTATGGACGGATCGGGCAGTGTGTTGAGCATACACACTGCCCGATCCGTCGGGGACTGACGTCATGAACTGGACGGGCGTGTACACACGCCCGCCCAGATCAGCTGGCAATCACCGCCGGCCGCCGCAGCATGTGTACGGGCGGTCGGCCGACCGCCCATACACACACAGCAACGCACCAATATATCGGTACATATATTGGCCGTCGGCTGTGCTGCGGGGCCGACGCGATACGTCTGAACGACGGAGTTCACAGACGTATCGGCCGTACACACTGGCCGACGGACCCGCAATATATCGGCCGGTCAAGAGAACGGCCGATATATCAGCCAGTGTGTACGGGCCTTAAGACTTCTGCATTTTATGAACAAAAATAATTGTAGCTTTTTTTTTAATCAGTTTATAACTGATGTGTGCTGGGATTTCAGAGTTTAAAGAAAGTCTGTTTGGGGAGCATATCTTGCCTGTTCTTTCAGTGCATATAATCTGGAACACAGTATATACAAATCTAGGCAATGCAGATTTGTATGCATTTCAGTTGCATCTCAACTTGCAACTAAAAAGGCATAACAAGTCTGTAACAGGACTTTCTTACATAAAGAGTGTTCAAGGAACAATGGGCTATGCAGAGTTGAACAGAAGTGTAAACATGCAAAATGTATGTATACGGGTGGAGATGGGGGTATAATTGTATATATAGAGGCGAACATACTGTATACATTTTGTTCCGTGCATACAATGTGAGAACAGTTATGTTATGCCCAACTCAGCATTAGCCCTAAAGTGGCCACTGCATTAGGTACACATGTCCAATACTGGAAAAGACCCCCCTTTGCCCCCAGTACAGCATGGATTCAACTAGGAGGAAAAAAAAAACCATTCCTTTATGGCATGTCGACATGACAGCATCATGCACTTGCTACAGATTTCTCAGCTTCACATTCATCATTGAGATTTAGTTCACAGGAAAGGAGTACACAGAACACGGTCATGTGTGTGGAACCAGCCTGAGATGACATATGCTTTGTGACATGGAGTTACAGCCTTCTGAAATTAGCCATTATAAGATGGTCAGCAACAGTAAACTGGAAAGATGTGGCATCTAAATAATGCTGAATCGGTATTGGGGGGCCTAATATCTGACAAGACAACATTCCCCCAGCCTGATCTATTGTTATCTCTTATCGGCACCAAATACTGACCCTACAATCTGCATTCAAGATTTGTCATACCAGGCAACATTTTTCCAATCTTCTACATTTCTAGCGTCCGATTCCAGAATTTTAAGCTTTCGGCTTTAATATAAAAAACAATTCCAATATCGATTTCCTGATTGTATTTCAGCTGCTTCTGACATGGAATTTCATTTAATACAATTGTATGCATTGTTTTTTTCTTTTATGATCTAGTTAGGGGGGGGTTGTGACTGCTAATTTGTGACTGTTACAGCATATTGATTTCTTTATTCTTCTCAATTTGTACTTTTTTGAGAAGACTCTAATAACACAGGTGTATCAAATAACTCAGCGCCTATAAGAATTTGGTTCTATTTTTTTAACCAGTGTGCTATTTTTCAAAAATTATTATAGGTTATGCTGCAATTTGTTCCTTTTGTATATGTTTATTATTTTGCTGTATTAATCCGCATTGCAGACTCTATTATGCCTTATCTATGATGCTGAGGCAGACAACAGAAAGAGAGATGGCAGATGATGGGACTTATGTAACAGCCTGCAAGATGCAGGCTGTGCAGGTATAATGGTGAGTATGCATGTATTTTTAAAACGGCAATCATTTAGGGAGGCGGTCAATATCCCGCTGGACGGGATCCCGGCGGTCGAAATACCGACGCCGGAATCCCGACCGCCACAATCCCGACATATTCTCGCTCTGTGGGTGTCCACGACACCCATAGAGGGAGAATATAATAGTGTGCCGAGCGTAGCGAGGCACCGTGCCCGCAGCGTGGCGATGGAAGCGAGCCCGCAAGGGGCTGCGTTCCGCTCGCCACCCCTGTCGGGATTGTGCAGTCGGGATTCCGGCGTCGGTATTTCGACCGCCGGGATCCCGTCCAGCGGGATTACGTACTGATCCCATAATTTACAAGTAAATGATTGTTGCTTTAAAAATACAGGCATACTCGCTGGAATTCCCGCCATCCTGGCCCTCACTGGCTATTACATAAACCAACAGGCTTCTGTTGGTTGGAGTACAGCTGAAAGACGGCCCAGATTTATCAAGCCTTTCAGAGTGATAAATTGAACAGTGATAAACTATTAGCCAATTTTACAGGCTGTGTTTGAAAAATGACAGTTAGGAGCCAATTGGTTGGTACTTTATCACCGTGCAATTTATCACTCTCAAGGCATGACAAATCTGGGCCTCATCAGTTTTTGAAAGATTACAAAATGGTGAGGTGATATACAAGGTGAACGCATTCAGAAACATGGGCCAACAAAAGAATGAAAGAGATTGGGGATATAAACACATTTTTTTTTTTTTTTGTTATTTGCATACGAAAACCTAAAAGATTGTATTAATTTTCTCAAAGTGATATATTAAAAGAAAATGAGAGAAGCTAGTGCTGAGAGAGGAAGTGAAGAGGTGGATCCGGTTGAGGGAAGAAAAAAAAAACACACTGAAGTAGTGTTTTTCATAGGTAGGATTAAAATCAGGATAGAACAGTAACCTGAAGCCTTCAGGAATACAGTGTTTATATGAATAGGGAGTTGTCAATAGTTTCAAATGCAGAGAAGAGAAGAAACCAAAGCAAGAAGTGCCCTTTGGCAGAATGAAATCGCTGACCAGTCATTGCAGTTTCCGTGGAGTGTTGAGAATGAAAGTCCGGACCAACAGGCTGTGTGAGAAAAGTGTTGGGAGGCTTTTCTAGTCCTCTGGTGGGTCAAGACAGTTGAGAGACTGGATAGTTAATTGAAGGGAGGATTTGTTTGTTTTCTGAATAGGAGTAATTACCACAGGGAGAGAGAGATTATAGATGATAGATAATGCTGGCATGAGCACAGCAGATAGAAAACAACCGATTTTTACTTTTATTGTTTTTAGCAGAAATGTGTATTAAAGAAATAAGGCACCTAAGAGAGTGAGAAAATAGTTATTGCTGTGTGAAGTGTAGGAATCAATAGAAAGTGGAAATGACTGAGCAGATTCTGGGCAAACAGCTCACCGATTCAGTCATTTGCCGAACCTCTGGATTGTGTTTGCATGGTAAACACTGTAGTATGTGAGAACTGTCTGAGCAAGGCTGAGTTAATGTAACAGTAGCAAATAAATCCTCGTTGCCATGCAAAGTGCTTGCAAAAAATCTGTAATAAAATACAGATGGTTCCTCACTAACTGGATGTCCATACGCCATGTGACTCAAGACGCCCAATGCAACCGAGACCCTTTAAGTGGAGTCACATACCGTACATCTCTTAAATCGAGATTCCGGCGTCAGTCACACGACCACCGGCATCCCGATCGCCCGTCCCTATAACCTGTGGCTACGGTCACGCCAAACAGCACAACAGAACTCGGCATGAGGAAAAGCAGCTGCTGCTCGCTTTGGAGCACTTTTTACACAGATTCAGACTAATGCTGCCCATACACCTAAAGATTTATTATCTGATCTGGACGGTTGGAATGAAAACCTGGTAATGGATGAGCACAAACAACAGTTGGCCATTTGTTCCTAAATGCCGTAAAACGGACTAAAACGGACGTGGATTTAACCAATTTGTCTGTTTGACCATTTGTGTCTGTTTTCCAGTGTTTGGGAACAAATGGTCAATTGCCATTTGCTCACATCCATTACCAGATTTTCATTCCAACCAGCCAGATCTGACAATAAATCTGTAGGTGTATGGCCAGCATAAGTCACACACAGATGTACAAATGACGCACATCAAATTGATCAGTGTAAGCTAGTATTGTAGGTTTGTCAATCCCAGTTTTATTTATGCAAAGAAGTTGAACATTTTTAGTGAGAAAGATGCTCGGAGTAGCTGGGACACACAGGACCTAACAAGCTGAAAGGGGCTATTCAACATGACTGAAGCAACAGTAAGAACGGATACAACAGTAGTTCGCCTTGACATTCTTAAACCTGCAGAATAAGAATAAAAGGAGTTTCTTAGGCCATAACGATCAGAATGATCTGTTCCTGGCTGACCTATCGTACCGTGCATACACACTGCACGATGCAGCAATACAGCATGGCATCGTACACGATATCTTCTGGTTGGCCATGCAGCACTACCATATTATTAAAGACCTGTAGGTGCGTGTAACGAGGGTTCCCACTGAACGTTCTGCATGATTTGTCGTTCCAATTAGCCTGGAGAGGGCAAATTGTGCTGATTTCGTTTGGTATGTACCAGGCCTTAGTTTTCAAATTTAGCCCAGCACGACTGTGGATAAACTGGCCACAGATGTGGCCATCCAGCTGCCAGGTTGAAACAGACAGAGCACACAGTTACACTGAGCTGGCCAACAATCACAGAGGGCCCATGGAGCAGAACAGAAAAAAGAGTTCTACAGATCCAGGACAGGAAGGAATTTACACAATGTAAAAGGTGAAGGATGGGCATAGGTGCCAATAGTGGTCATAAGATTTCTATAAAAGGCTGGTGCAAATGTCGATGGTGTAAGCGATGGTTGTGACTAAAAATCACTGATGGTATTACATGCAGATGTGCAGAAAGTAGGCATCTTGGTCTTAACACACATAGACCAGGTAGGTGATGGGCTGATACATGCATCTGCATTTTACTGCAGCCCTAACTCCGGCATCATATGCAAGAGCAGATGCAGTAGTGTCCATCTTTGAAGCAGACCCTATGTTTGGCATGTTTATGTTCCAGTGCTGTGGGCAATGGTATCTCAATGGGCAAACATTTTATGGGAGTGTTACAATGAATGAATTAGGGCATGCTGCAGCCCACTTGAAATTGAAATGTTATTGCCAAGAAACACTTCATATATCTCACAAAAGTTAATTACTAAAAATCTCTGTTGATACGCTCACCTTTTTAATGAACAAGTAAACCCATCTGAGCATTCAAATATTTAAAAGACTGATTACTAAGCTGAATAATATAGAAGAAATAATAGAGTACTTATTTCTGTCACCGATCTGCTGCAAGTTGCCATGTTAGGAGGCGATGCAAGAACATTGCCTGTCCTTGGAAAACAATTGTGGAGTTAATGATTCTAACCGACTTACTCCCACAGCACTGGAGCATAAAAATAGCAAATTCAATGTGAGAGGTTGTTAGTTATTTTTATACCCCTGGCCCTGCACAGTGAAACTTCAATATTTCAAGAAAGAATGAAATGTGTGCCAGCAAGTTACATCAATTTCATGAGACAATAACTTGGGCTACAACTCAGATAACTCATGAAAATGCTTGCACAAACATATATAATATACATACAGTATTGTTAATCACCACATAGAGAATTGTGTTTGTGTGGTAGCATATATGGAGGAGAAAGAAAGGAACATAAGAGTTTATAGCTACATATGTGTCAATGACAGGGACATCGTACATTTGTAATTAAAGCATACACGCATTGGCCACTTTACTAGGTACACCTGTTTATCAATACAAATATTTAAAAGAAACTCAATACATAGAGCTATCGCATACAGCCAAGAGGCACAGACCAAATAGGGAAGAAATAATATCCAAGTGACCTAACGTGGACCGATTGTTGGTGCCAAATGGGGAGTTCTGAGTGTCTCAGAAACTGTTGATTTCCTAGGATTTTCATGCTTGCTGTTACGAAAAATGTTGGACTGAACCTTTAACATAATCTTTGTCAGGTAAAAATCTAAAAACCATAATTTTTTAACATATCAGTGCCAAATTAATAACAGGGTGGCTGGGGTAACTGCCCAGGGGTACCAACATATAGGAGGCCCTCACACATAGCTACGTAACCAGCATGGGGGCACTGTGGCACAATATCAAGTTTGGGTTCTGTGATCAATGATGTGAACTGGGGGCTCTACAGTGTTAAAACACATTTGTAGTTATGGAAGTATTTACAGATTATACTTTTTAATAACATAGACACATTAGCTGGCGCGCATCACCAGTCCGACTTAATCATTGTTATAACGAAGCGAGACTATGGAGGGTATCCAATTGAAGTCGGAAACTGCCGTCTTGTTGGAAACACAGCAGTTTCCGACTTTTTTATTCAATGCTGCCTCCGATTTTCCGACAAGTCTGTAATTCCGATTTGTCGGAAAGCGCGTTGATCTGCGGCTTCCACGTGTTTTGTCAGAAATATGACAGGTTTTAGCCCCGCTTCTGGCAATGTCAATCCGACTTTAAAAAAAAGTCTGGATGGCATTGTCGGGAATGGCCAACTCCGGTCGGATTTGGCCACTCATTGAATACTGAAATGTCAGATCCTTTCCGTCGGAAAGTAGGGGGAATCTGTTAACAATAAAACACATCTGAGGACTCCTCTAGAATAGTGTAAAATACCAAGCCTATCTTTAACTCAAAATATAATAATGCTTCACATACAATTAAAAAAATCATAAATAAAAACTTTCCCATTTTAAAAACGGATAGGGTACTGTCTGGATGCTTAGAAAATGAATTTAAGTTGATTTTTGGAAAAGCAAACAAACAATCTACAAAACTATTTGTCACCTAGCCATTTTGATCCAATTGTGGATCTTCTTCAACCATTCAGTCCCAATAATACCAAGATGAGGACTACCATCACTTCTACCACCACTTCCAAAATGGGTTGTTTTAAATTTAAGAAACCAAGATGTATAACTTGCAAGTCTCTAAATGAAAGTTATCAATTTTCATCACCCAGAGATAACAAAAAGGTTGACATAATAGTGTCCATTAACTGTCAGATTAGTTTTATTTACTTATTATCCTGTATCTGTGGAATTCAATATGTTGGTAGGACCACTCGATCATTAAATAAAAGGTTCCTGGAGCACAGGGGACTTATTTTTAAGAAAGCCAATATACACAGTGTACCTAGACACATTAATTCAGTACATGGTGGTCATTTTACTGTATTGTCCATCCAAGGTATAGAACACATAACTGAAACCTTCAGAGGTGGCGATAGATTTAACCCCCTTTGTAGAAAAGAGGCCTACTGGATATGCATATTAGATACCTTGTTTCCAATGGGTCTAAATGAAAATATTGAGATGAACACCATCTCAGATAGGCTATCAGATCTCTTTTTAATTTGGATATTCCACTAATTATATGGAAAAGCCTTCCCTACTCCTTCTCTTCCTTTTTCTTAATTATTAAATTATGAATTGGTTGGGCCCATACGTATTTCAGCGTTTAAAATACTTACCTTCCTCTCCATTTTACAAAATACTTACCCTCTCCTCTATCTCTCTATATACAGTTGGGTATATGTCATGTCATTCCTCTGTTAGATCATTATTAGCAACCAACCATAGTGTTTTGTGCTTTAATGGACCGCACTTCATAGGGCCTTGGTTGTATAAATACCTTGCTGTTTCGTTTATAATTATATTGATAAAATCATCATACAGTGGATTGTTACAGTATCAAGGTATATTCTTATCTTTACTTCTGAGCTGAACGTTTGCACATCACTAGCACTATGTTATGTATCTTTTAGTAAAGTGTATCATTCGATGTAATAACCAGTACGAAAATATTATAATAGGTATACAAAATACCTTTTCATGCGCTGGGTTCATAACTTATAATTTAATAATGTCAGACTATATTTTATCATCATAATATGCTAAAATTAATTATAGTGTTCAGTGATTAGCTGTTTATTATTGTGAAATATCAAGCGAGCGCCTATAATATTGCTCATTCCGCATCTCTACTTTTTTCTCATAAGTATTTTTTAGAATGATCATTTTAATTATATCACCACTTATCTAATAAAATTTAAAATAAAAATGTCGCTGTCTAGCTGGGTCTTGAACCTGTGACCCTTTCCTTTGTAATCTGGATGATATGTATCCATGTTGATATGGTCTGCTAAATACCAATATCTTCTCTGCGAAGCCACGGATAATTATAAACAATTAAATAAAATTAATAACAAGCAACTATGTTTAATAATATATTTTTTACTTAGTTTTTAATATGAAGCACCTATATTATGTATTAATGTTAAGATTGTCTCTATTTTACTATTCGACCGTTGGCAGTTAGAGTGATTAACACTACAGGTGTGAGTGATTGGACACTAATAAATACTCACCTGCCTATGAGTTCACTACACACACCTCCTAAAGAAACCACCGGATATATTGGTGGAGAAACGCGTTGAGTGTGGAGAGAGAGTGGGTGTCCGTGGCTGTAAACTTAAGTGATCATCACAAAGCCTGGTACAACCTCCCCCTGCTTCCCGCTGTGCTGGGATCGTAAAATCCGACCTGCGTTCGCTAAGAATCAGCGCAGTCGACGGTATTATTTACTTGGACTCGCCATAGCCATGTATACATACAAAAGACTACAAAAGTTGGCTGAGCCCTTTAAGCGTGCGATAGATCTGATGGATGACTACTGCCTCTAACAAACTGAGATACAACCCTCGATACATAGGGGTAGAGCATTGCGTACCTGCTATATACTAACATAAGTCCGGGACTTTACTGTTTGCTACAAAAGTAATTTCCACAATACTTCGGACTTATACCAGCTCTAACTACTTAAAACGGATCTCCACTCTGCAAAATTTGAATCAACTCTTGCAATACACTGCCTTTTACACAGTTTTGTATATGTATTTAATTATTTTTCCTTTGTGTGTTATGTGAAATAAATGTACAGTTCTATTTTTAAGTAATAAAAGTTAGGTTATAAGCGCTCCTTGTGTATAGTTTTGTACTATAGTAAGAAATACCATATCTATTGAATACACCCCTATATGGTGGACAAAGGAGTTTCGGCTTCAAAGTGGTCTGTACATTGTTCCCAAACCTTAATAAAATTAGCTGAGCTATCATGCAAGATCGAGGAAATTCTCTCCATGCCATACAAATACGTCCTCACACATCTTTTCGAAAAGGGCTGCATGGCGTGGTGTTGCCACAATCGCCATTGACATGATCGCCACTGTAGTCCTTTGTTCTGCTAAAATTTGCAGGTGCGTGCATACAAGCTAAAATTTACAGGTGCATGCATGCACCTTCGAACAGCGCCCATGAAACGACACTAAACTGTGGGTACAGGAGTATACCTGCCCGCTGTCCTGCCCATAGAATACGGAAGAGTCCCCTCTGTGTGGGGCAGCAGGAGAGTCTTATTCTCGCTTCCTGCGTGCACACGCACCCCGCTAATGCCACGTTGTGCTGGGAATCAATGCCTGCGATGCGAACGCATCCCAGGCAAAGATGCATAAGGACATATCTGTATGTGGTCCATGTAGAATTAATGGTAGCTGAGCTGGATGGGCGAGTGGTCGATTACCAGGGAGAGGCAATGTGACATTCTTCTGCACTTTTTAGATATGAATACAGCAGTTTCTGTGTCAGGCGAGAGAGAAGAAAAATGATGGGACAAAAGTGGATACAAAGAGGTGCTAGGCATCTGTGTCCCCATAATCAATCTGATTAAGTCATGGATTGCCAACCAGTAGGGCTGTATAAATGGGCAGGACCACGAAATGTGCACCATGCAACCCGTTTGACCAGAGTTACAGCCAGAATCTGATAAATTAAATTAAGGGTGTGGGAACTAGGTACCAGCAAAAATAGAGCTTATGTACATTTTCTTTAACGTGCACTAAAAATAAGAATTTACTTACCGATAATTCTATTTCTCGGAGTCCGTAGTGGATGCTGGGGTTCCTGAAAGGACCATGGGGAATAGCGGCTCCGCAGGAGACAGGGCACAAAAGTAAAGCTTTCCGATCAGGTGGTGTGCACTGGCTCCTCCCCCCATGACCCTCCTCCAAGCCAGTTAGGTACTGTGCCCGGACGAGCGTACACAATAAGGGAGGAATTTTGAATCCCGGGTAAGACTCATACCAGCCACACCAATCACACCGTACAACTTGTGATCAAAACCAGTTAACAGTATGATAACAGAGGAGCCTCTGAAAGATGGCTTCTTAACAATAACCCGAATTAGTTAACAATAACTATGTACAATTATTGCAGATAATCCGCACTTGGGATGGGCGCCCAGCATCCACTACGGACTCCGAGAAATAGAATTATCGGTAAGTAAATTCTTATTTTCTCTATCGTCCTAGTGGATGCTGGGGTTCCTGAAAGGACCATGGGGATTATACCAAAGCTCCCAAACGGGCGGGAGAGTGCGGATGACTCTGCAGCACCGAATGAGAGAACTCCAGGTCCTCCTTAGCCAGAGTATCAAATTTGTAAAATTTTACAAACGTGTTCTCCCCTGACCACGTAGCTGCTCGGCAAAGTTGTAATGCCGAGACCCCTCGGGCAGCCGCCCAAGATGAGCCCACCTTCCTTGTGGAGTGGGCCTTTACAGATTTAGGCTGTGGCAGGCCTGCCACAGAATGTGCAAGTTGGATTGTGCTACAGATCCAACGAGCAATCGTCTGCTTAGACGCAGGAGCACCCATCTTGTTGGGTGCATACAATATAAACAACGAGTCAGATTTTCTGACTCCAGCTGTCCTTGCAATATATATTTTTAATGCTCTGACAACGTCCAGTAACTTGGAGTCCTCCAAGTCACTTGTAGCCGCAGGCACTACAATAGGCTGGTTCAGATGAAATGCTGACACCACCTTAGGGAGAAAATGCGGACGAGTCCGCAGTTCTGCCCTGTCCGAATGGAAAATCAGATATGGGCTTTTGTAAGATAAAGCTGCCAGTTCTGACACTCTCCTGGCCGAAGCCAGGGCTAGTAACATGGTCACTTTCCATGTGAGATATTTTAAATCCACCTTTTTTAGTGGTTCAAACCAATGAGATTTTAGAAATTCCAAAACCACATTGAGATCCCACGGTGCCACTGGAGGCACCACAGGAGGCTGTATATGCAGCACTCCCTTAACAAAAGTCTGGACTTCAGGAACTGAAGCCAATTCTTTTTGAAAGAAAATCGACAGGGCCGAAATTTGAACCTTAATAGATCCCAATTTGAGACCCATAGACAATCCTGATTGCAGGAAATGTAGGAATCGACCCAGTTGAAATTCCTCCGTCGGAGCACTCCGATCCTCGCACCACGCAACATATCTTCGCCAAATGCGGTGATAGTGTTGCACGGTTACTTCCTTCCTTGCTTTAATCAAAGTAGGAATGACTTCTTCCGGCATGCCTTTTTCCTTTAGGATCCGGCGTTCAACCGCCATGCCGTCAAACGCAGCCGCGGTAAGTCTTGAAACAGACAGGGACCCTGCTGAAGCAAGTCCCTCCTTAGAGGTAGAGGCCACGGATCTTCCGTGATCATCTCTTGAAGTTCCGGGTACCAAGTCCTTCTTGGCCAATCCGGAACCACTAGTATCGTTCTTACGCCTCTTTGCCGTATAATTCTCAATACTTTTGGTATGAGAGGCAGAGGAGGAAACACATACACCGACTGGTACACCCAAGGCGTTACCAGCGCGTCCACAGCTATTGCCTGCGGATCTCTTGACCTGGCGCAATACCTGTCCAGTTTTTTGTTGAGGCGAGACGCCATCATGTCCACCATTGGTCTTTCCCAACGGGTTACCAGCATGTGGAAGACTTCCGGATGAAGTCCCCACTCTCCCGGGTGAAGGTCGTGTCTGCTGAGGAAGTCTGCTTCCCAGTTGTCCACTCCCGGGATGAACACTGCTGACAGTGCTATCACATGATTCTCTGCCCAGCGAAGAATCCTTGCAGCTTCTGCCATTGCACTCCTGCTTCTTGTGCCGCCCTGTCTGTTCACATGGGCGACTGCCGTGATGTTGTCCGACTGGATCAACACCGGTTTTCCTTGAAGCAGAGGTTCTGCCTGGCTTAGAGCATTGTAGATTGCTCTTAGTTCCAGAATGTTTATGTGAAGAGACGTTTCCAGGCTCGTCCACACTCCCTGGAAGTTTCTTCCTTGTGTGACTGCTCCCCAGCCTCTCAGGCTGGCGTCCGTGGTCACCAGGATCCAATCCTGTATGCCGAATCTGCGGCCCTCCAATAGATGAGCACTCTGCAACCACCACAGAAGAGATACCCTTGTCCTTGGAGACAGGGTTATCCGCTGGTGCATCTGAAGATGCGACCCTGACCATTTGTCTAACAGATCCCTCTGGAAAATTCGTGCATGGAATCTGCCGAATGGAATTGCTTCGTAAGAAGCCACCATTTTTCCCAGGACTCTTGTGCATTGATGTACAGACACCTTTCCTGGTTTTAGGAGGTTCCTGACAAGCTCGGACAACTCCTTGGCTTTTTCCTCCGGGAGAAAAACCTTTTTCTGAACCGTGTCCAGAATCATCCCTAGGAACAGCAGACGAGTTGTCGGCATTAACTGGGATTTTGGAATATTCAGAATCCAGCCGTGTTGTTTTAGCACTTCTTGAGACAGTGCTAATCCCCTCTCTAGCTGTTCTCTGGACCTTGCCCTTATTAGGAGATCGTCCAAGTATGGGATAATTAATACGCCTTTTCTTCGAAGAAGAATCATCATCTCGGCCATTACCTTGGATAAAGACCCGAGGTGCCGTGGACAATCCGAACGGCAGCGTCTGAAACTGATAGTGACAGTTTTGTACAACGAACCTGAGGTACCCCTGGTGTGAGGGGTAAATTGGAACGTGGAGGTACGCATCCTTGATGTCCAAGGACACCATAAAGTCCCCTTCTTCCAGGTTCGCTATCACTGCTCTGAGTGACTCCATTTTGAACTTGAACTTCTTTATGTACAGGTTCAAGGACTTCAGATTTAGAATAGGTCTTACCGAGCCGTCCGGCTTCGGTACCACAAATAGAGTGGAATAATACCCCTTTCCCTGTTGTAGAAGAGGTACCTTGACTATCACCTGCTGAGAGTACAGCTTGTGAATGGCTTCCAAAACCGTCTCCCTTTCGGAGGGGGACGTTGGTAAAGCAGACTTCAGGAAACGGCGAGGCGGATCTGTCTCTAGTTCCAACCTGTACCCCTGAGATATTATCTGCAGGATCCAGGGATCTACCTGCGAGTGAGCCCACTGCGCGCTGAAATGCTTGAGACGACCGCCCACCGCCCCCGAGTCCGCTTGAGAAGCCCCAGCGTCATGCTGAGGCTTTTGTAGAAGCGGGGGAGGGCTTCTGTTCCTGGGAAGGAGCTGCCTGTTGGTGTCTCTTCCCCCTTCCTCTGCCTCGTGGCAGATATGAATATCCCTTTGCTCTCTTGTTTTTAAAGGAACGAAAGGACTGCGGTTGAAAAGTCGGTGTCTTTTTCTGTTGGGGAGTAGCTTGAGGTAAAAAGGTGGATTTCCCGGCTGTAGCCGTGGCCACCAAATCTGATAGACTGACTCCAAATAACTCCTCCCCTTTATACGGCAAAACTTCCATATGCCGTTTTGAGTCCGCATCGCCTGACCACTGTCGCGTCCATAAACTTCTTCTGGCCGAAATGGACATAGCACTTACCCGTGATGCCAGTGTGCAGATATCCCTCTGTGCATCACGCATATAAAGAAATGCATCCTTTATTTGCTCTAAAGACAGTAAAACATTGTCCCTATCCAGGGTATCAATATTTTCAATCAGGGACTCTGACCAAACTACTCCAGCACTGCACATCCAGGCTGACGCTATAGCTGGTCGTAGTATAACACCTGTATGTGTGTATATACTTTTTTGGATATTTTCCATCCTCCTATCTGTTGGATCTTTAAGTGCGGCCGTCTCAGGAGAGGGTAACGCCACTTGTTTAGATAAGCGTGTGAGCGCCTTGTCCACCCTAGGAGGTGTTTCCCAGCGCGCCCTAACCTCTGACGGGAAAGGGTATAAAGCTAATAACTTCTTTGAAATTAGCATCTTTTTATCGGGGGCAACCCACGCTTCATCACATACATCATTTAGTTCTTCTGATTCAGGAAAAACTATAGGTAGTTTTTTCACACCCCACATAATACCCTGTTTAGTGGTACCAGTAGTATCAGCTAAATGTAACGCCTCCTTCATTGCCAAAATCATATAACGTGTGGCCCTACTGGAAAATACGGTTGATTCGTCACCGTCGCCACTGGAATCAGTGCCTGTGTCTGGGTCTGTGTCGACCGACTGAGGCAAAGGGCGTTTTACAGCCCCTGACGGTGTTTGAGGCGCCTGGACAGGCACTAACTGATTGTCCGGCCGTCTCATGTCGACAAACGACTGCTTTAGCGTGTTGACACTATCCCGTAATTCCATAAATAAAGGCATCCATTCTGGTGTCGACCCCCTAGGAGGTGACATCCCCATATTTGGCAATTGCTCCGCCTCCACACCAATATCGTCCTCATACATGTCGACACACACGTACCGACACACAGCAGACACACAGGGAATGCTCTTAACGAAGACAGGACCCCACTAGCCCTTTGGGGAGACAGAGGGAGAGTTTGCCAGCACACACCAAAAGCGCTATATATGACAGGGATAGCCTTATAATAAGTGCTCCCTGTATAGCTGCTTTTATAATATAATTTTTGCCACTATTTTGCCCCCCCTCTCTTGTTTTACCCTGTTTCTGTAGTGCAGTGCAGGGGAGAGACCTGGGAGCCGTCCTGACCAGCGGAGCTGTGTAAGGAAAATGGCGCTGTGTGCTGAGGAGATAGGCCCCGCCCCTTTTCCGGCGGGCTCGTCTCCCGCTCTTTAGTGTATTCTGGCAGGGGTTAAATATCTCCATATAGCCCCGGAGGCTATATGTGAGGTATTTTTTAGCCAAATAGGTTTTCATTTGCCTCCCAGGGCGCTCCCCTCCCAGCGCCCTGCACCCTCAGTGACTGCCGTGTGAAGTGTGCTGAGAGGAAAATGGCGCACAGCTGCAGTGCTGTGCGCTACCTTTAGAAGACTGAGGAGTCTTCTGCCGCCGATTCTGGACCTCTTCATGTTTCAGCATCTGCAAGGGGGCCGGCGGCGAGGCTCCGGTGACCATCCAGGCTGTACCTGTGATCGTCCCTCTGGAGCTGATGTCCAGTAGTCAAGAAGCCAATCCATCCTGCACGCAGGTGAGTTCACTTCTTCTCCCCTAAGTCCCTCGTTGCAGTGATCCTGTTGCCAGCAGGACTCACTGTAAAATAAAAAACCTAAGCTAAACTTTCTCTAAGCAGCTCTTTAGGAGAGCCACCTAGATTGCACCCTTCTCGGCCGGGCACAAAAATCTAACTGGCTTGGAGGAGGGTCATGGGGGGAGGAGCCAGTGCACACCACCTGATCGGAAAGCTTTACTTTTGTGCCCTGTCTCCTGCGGAGCCGCTATTCCCCATGGTCCTTTCAGGAACCCCAGCATCCACTAGGACGATAGAGAAATTTAGTTTTTAGCCATTTCTATATTAATATAAGACCATTCCTTGGAGGACAAAAGTCTTGGCCACCTCTCGCTCCCACGATATCTCATGCGCTTCATTTTGGGGTTGTTGGAAGGAGAGCAACAGTGGATAGATAGTAGAAATGAGAATTCTATGAGTAGCGGCAGTGGGACTCTACAGGGGAGCTGGAAGAGGGCTTAAAAGGGTTTGTACAGACACTGGTAACAATGGCAAATTTGTAGAAATTGATAGAAGGTCCTGCGTGGGAGAGAATAGCAGGTTTGCAAGTTAGTGAAGCCAGGGAAAGTGCGTAGCGGTGCAATGTCAGCAAGGAAGGGGATATTATGACGGGTCCAGAAATTCAAATACTAATAACCCCGGACGGAGAGTAGGATTGTTCCACGAGGGAACTAGATATGGATGACTGAAGTGGAGATTATATAGTCTAGTACATAGATCCTAGTTAGCTAGTGTGAAACGAACTGTCGGTAGTAAAGAGACTAAGGGCGGGCTACTACGGGGGGGGGGGGGGGGGGGGCGGCACCAGAGGTACCTAGATAATGAGTATGCTGATAATATACTGGTCGCAGTAGTTGTCTTCATAGTTCATTTTATGCTACTATATAGGTCTATACTGTTGGTTTTCTGGAATATCTAACCTCTTTTTCACACTCTCACAGATGCCTCTAGGATTTCTTGAAAAATAATTAATTTATTCATTCCTTCGTTATTCAACTGCATAAAAGACCCCACAGTACTGGCTGTCACATAACCACAAAGCCTAAACAATCCAAACCCATACAACCACGTGTCAGTTTTAATTTGCAATAAAGAAGTAGCTTCATTTTTCTTTCCTTACTTCACATTGCATTATTTCTAGTGCTTATCAGTATTTAAAAAAAAAAAAAAAAAAACACCCCAGTGTACTCCATTTTTTCATAAGATGTGATAACTGCCAAAATGATTGTATGGTTACAGTGTATTATATCCATACCTCTAAATAAATTTATTTGAGCACAAGGGATAAGAGTATTACATAACTGTATTAATGCAATATGCATTCCACCTGTCAGGAAACCACTGCAAAATTGTCCAAAACAGAGGAAAGACTTGTAATGGCAAAATTCTGATGAACCATGCACATCATTTTAAAACACAACATCTCTGAAACATGGTTAATTAAATCCTTCTTTAGTGTTTTTCAACAGAAGTATACTTACCAGTGAAGCGATGGACATTGGGAGTAATTCAGACCTGATCGCTGCTGTGCATTTTCGCACAGCAGGCGATCAGGTCCAAACTGAGCATGCGTATGCACTGCACGGCGCGGCGCGTCACACGGGTACAAAGCGAATCGCCGCTTAGCGATGGGTTTGTGCGACGGATCCATTCACATGGGTGATCGCAAGGAGATTGACAGGAAGAAGGTGTTTGTGGGTGTCAACTGACTGTTTTCAGGGAGTGCCTGGAAAAACGCAGAGGTGTTCATGCGTTTGCAGGGAGGGTTCCTCACGTCAATTTCAGTCCCGGACAGGCTGATGTTATTGCAGCAGCTGCGCAAGTCCTGGGCTGCGCAGAGACTGCACAAAATGTGTTTGTACAGCTCTGCTACACATGCATTCGCACACTTGCACAGCTAAAATACACTCCGCCTGTAGGCGGCGACTATCTGATCGCAGCAGTGCAAAAATCGCTTGCTAGCAATCAGGTCTGAATTAGGCTCATTGTGCACAGGTAGTTATTTTTCAATAATTGTACATATCATTCTACTCAAAGACCAGTGATTAGTAATAACAGTAGCTGAGAAAGTACATCACAAATATGTAATTTCCACTGCAGTCAGGTAGCTGGGTAGACTCTGAGGTCAGAAGAAAGTGCAGGATCTATAAAATATCTCACAGAGTCTGTGCTGTACAAAAGAAAGATCGCACTGGTGTGTATAACAAGGGATCTAATAGCAGATTAGGCATTTTAGCCTTAACTAAAACAGCTGCTTCACAATAGCTTTCCCAGCAGTTGTTCCTCACATACAGCAGCTGCTGTTTTGCAAAAATGTTATTAACTCAGGATTATTTTGATGGTGATGAAACCATCCTTGCATTCTTATCACATTACACAGCTAATAACAACGATGAAAATGCCATTACTTATAGCACAATGAAATGATTATATAGTGAATGCAAACAATGGCCACTGAATTTGCTGTGCCCTTTGTGGCAGGAAGGAAAGGTTGCTTCCTAAAGAGCAGATCTAACTACATGTATCTCTAAAATGAAACCAACAGCCTTCAGCATCCCAGGCAGCAGTTGCCTCGGGCTCAGAAAAAGGGATCCCCTCTCCTGATACATCCATGAAAGATAGTTTAGCATCGATGTTGGCAGAAATGAAATAGTTTAAAAAGGCATTTAACTCTGAGATACAAAAAGCGCTATAATGGTAGCAGATCATTTACATCTGGATGCAGATATGATTATCCGGGATAAAAAAAGGCAGGTTTCTAATAGTAGTGGGTAAATTAAACAACTTTCCGATTACACTAGTTAATGTATATGCACCGAACATTAACCAAGCCTCTTTTTTTTTCTTTGTTAGATGCTAAAATCTCCCTCTATAGGAAAGGTGATATTATAGTGGCTGGAGATTTTAATATGATTCTCCATCACAGTTTAGATCATTCCCACTCATTTCCTAATTCCCAAATTCATATTAATGAGCGGAACTCTAAAGCACTACAATTGTTTTTAAAAAATCATCTACTATTTGATTCTTGTAGGGTTAATGATCCTCTAGCTGAGGATTATACTTATTTTCTTTTGTACTTAAAATATATACTAGGATAGATATATTACTGGGATGTGATCTGACCTCTAAGATCCAAAAGATCACTATACACCCTGTATCTTGGGTCAGACCACGCCCCAGTTTCTCTGATTTTATCAGGTATAAATCTTACTGTAACTCTTTCCTGCCTGCTTGGTGTCTACAAGAAGCGTTACTTCAGAATAAAGATGTCTTAGACCAAGTCACCCAGATCTTTGAGGATTATTTCTATCTAAATCAAAACTCCGGATATAAGTGATATAGCCCTGTGGGAGGCACATAAAGCTGTTGCGAGAGGTGATTTTATCCAGATCACTTCAAGACTGGCAAAAAGACGCACTAAGGCGATACTTGACCTGACTGATCAAGTGTTACACTTAAAGGAAAAGCAAAAAACATCTTTAGATCTGGATCGACTTATTAAAATTAGGGGCAAACTCAATCTGCTGATTTCTCACAAACTAAAGAATCCCTCAGGAGGCTTAATCAAATATATTATGAGAAAGGTGATAAAGCTGATAAAATTCTGGCTAGGAAATTAAGGGCATAGATATCTTCGTAAAATATCTTAACTTTCAAAACTAAGACTGGGGAGATAACTCACAACCCAGAACAAATTCTTAAAGAATTTGAGGATTACAATAAAGCATTGTAAAATGCTGATACTAACGCCTCTCCTTCTTTAGCGTTAAATGATAGGATTGAATCTTTCCTTGATAAATGTAAGTTACCCAGTCTGAGTAACTCTATAGTTTCTCAATTAGGGTCTGAGACTACCCTGGTAGAGCTAGAAAAAGCTCTTAAATCTCAGAAACCAGGTAAGGCCCCTGGGCCAGACGGGAAACCTATATCTTACTATAAAAAATGTAAAAACGTTATTGGTGCCACATTTATGCAGACTTTTTAATGGTCTTCTCCAGGGTGAATCTTTATCTCCACGAATGTTAGAAGCAAGTATTATTCTGATCCTTAAAGCTGGGAAAGACCCAAAATGTATGTTCTAGTTACAGTCCTCTCTCGTTGATTAATAATGACATCAAACTTTTTTTCTAAGATCCTTGCTCTAAGATTAAACACGATTTTACCACAACTGATCCATGCGGATCAAGTAGGCTTCCTCCCAGGCCGGCAAGCAAGAGACAATACTCGGAGAACAATCGATCTTGTGCACGTGATTAATAAATATAAGATCCCTTCTATTCTTTTGTCGTTAGATGCAGAAAAAGCCTTTGATAAGATCCTATGGCCCATCATGTTTGCAACTCTGCGTAGATTCTGCCTGGGAGGAAGCCTACTATTATAGGTGTCCATGCTTTATATTCCAACCTAACTGTGAGAGTAAGGATGAATGGCAAAGACTCTAATTTATGACTAATAATGGGACTAGGCAGGGTTGCCCCCTTTCCTCCTTAATATTTGCAATGACGACTGAGCCTTTGGCCTGTCTGAATAAATTATCATAATTTGCAGATGATGTTTTACTTACATTAGCCTCTCTGCATACATCTATCCCTAATCTATTTTGGATCTTGTCAATATATTCCAATACATCGGGATATCGTATTAATGTTATTAAATCTGAAGCTCTTCCCCTACATGATGAGGAGGATATTAGGGCCTTATTAGTCAGAAACTTTAACTTTACATGGCATACTAAGAAAATAAAATACATAGGAATATATATCACGCATTCCTTTGGTTCTTTATATAAAGAACATTTTCCAGCTCTTTTTAATACTATTACAGAAGATTTGCAAGCCTGGAGATCACAGATAATTACTTGGTTTGGCCGCATAGTTGTTATAAAGATGAACGTACTGCCTAGATTTTTATATTTGATACAAACAATACCGGTGCATGTTCCAAAGGAGTCTTTGGGTCGATGCAAAGAGACTTACAGTACTTAAATTTATATGGCTAGATAAACCATCTAGGCTTAAAACTTCTATTTTAATTAGACATCCTCTAAGTAGGGGTAGAGGGTTGCCCGATATCCGAAAATATTATCAAGCGACCCACTTGAGCCATGCTCTTATGTGGTTTCCACAATCTGTCACTTTACCATGGATACAAATTTAATTGGCAGAAGCCAAAAGTATCTACATTAGCTTCCCTCTTATCTGCAGCCAGAGTATGTACTCCCACAACTAAACTAACTTGCTCTGTGTGGTCTCTTTCCACCAGACGCTATGGCCTATCCTCAAGCCCATCTCCCATTACTTCAATTTGGGATAACCCCGATTTTCCTCCAGGTTCCCTTTTGAAGTCACACTCATGGTTACACTTACCAGTACGCCCCAGATTTGTTTTTGATCTTATAGAGGGTAATGCATGGTGCTCTTTAGAATTCTTGATTAATAAATATGGAATATCTTGTCATGTGTCTTTTTTTATATTTACAACTTCATTCCTATCTATATTCTCTTCCTAAGGAAAAGGTCCTCCGGCAGTTAAACGCTTTTCAAAATATACGTTATGGTAAGAATTTACCGTTGATAACGTGATTTCTCTTATGTCCACAGGTATCCACAGGATAACATTGGGATATTGTCGAGCGACAGCGAAAATGGCACCAACACGGTCACGAGCTTTCTGGCCTCCCAGGATGCATTGGGGCCTCCACTATATAGTCCCGCCCACTGACTCAGTCAGATCAGTTCTTTCCACAGCGATTTTAGGCAGTAACATTAGGTAGAGACCTGTACAGGCGATAAGAACACACATGCACACCCTTCCATACAAGAAGGAAGAGGTTTTAGTGATTGTCTAGATCCTCAAATCAGATGCGTCAGGGTGGGATCCCTGTGGACATAAGAGAAATCACATTATCAACGGTAAGTTCTTACCATAACGTATATTTCTCTGGCTGGGTCCACAGGATAACATTGGGATTCCCAAAGCCATTTTAGTGGTGGGGACGCTCCTGATTGCACAGGAGGACCTTTCGCCCGAAGTCTGCGTCATGAGAGGCAAAAGTATCCAAGGCATAATGTCTGATGAATGTGTTTATGGAAGACCATGTGGCTGCCCTACATATCTGTTCTGCTGAAGCACCCTGTTGTGCTGCCCAAGAAGGACCTACCTTACGTGTAGAGTGTGCAGAGACATTAGCCGGAATAGGGAGATCTGCATGAGAATAAGCTTCTGCTATTACCATTCGGAGCCATCTCGCCAGCGTCTGTTTACTAGCAGGCCATCCTCTTCTATGGAATCCGTAGAGGATGAAGAGAGAATATGTTTTCCTGATAGCACTAGTACGATCTATGTAGATTCTTAAAGCCCGGACCACGTCCAGCGACGCTTCTCCCGCAGATAGTCCCGATATCTGAAAAGCTGGGACTACAATTTCTTCATTCAGGTGAAACTTTGATACCACCTTTGGAAGATAGCTAGATCTCGTTCTGGGAACTGCTCTGTCTGGAAAAAAAATTTAGGAAAGGAGAGTTACACGATAATGCTCCCAAATCTGACACTCTTCTGGCTGACGCCATTGCAAGTAAAAAAAGAACTTTAACCGTTAACCACTTAAGATCTGCTCTCTCAAGTGGTTCAAACAAAGGACCCTGGAGAAATTTAAGAACTAAATTCAAATCCCAGGGAGCTGCAGGAGGAACAAATGGAGGTTGAATATGTACTACTCCTTGGAAAAATGTACGTACATCCTGTAAATCAGCAATCTTCTGCTGAAACCATACAGTCAACGCCGAGACTTGCACCCTCAAGGAAGCAACTTTCAACCCTTTATCCAATCCTGCCTGAAGGAAATCCCAAATCCTAGCTACTTTAAAAGATCTCGGATTGTAATTTTTTCCAGTACACCAGTGAATATAGGCTTGCCATATTCTATGATACACACGGGCCGAAGAAGGCTTTCTTGCTCTAAGCATGGTTTGGATTACTTGTTTCGAAAATCCTTTAGCCTCTAAGATAGAGGTTTCAACAGCCACGCCGTCAAAGATAGGCGATCCAGATGACTGTGATAACAAGGACCCTGCATTAACAGATCTGGACGTTGAGGGAGCAGTATCGGTGCTTCCACGGACATTCTCAACAGATCTGTGTACCAATGCCTTCTTGGCCAAGCTGGAGCTATTAGAATGATTGCTCCTTTTGCCTGTTTTATCTTTCTCACTACTCTGGGTAACAGAGATATTGGAGGGAACAGATATGCCAGCTGAAACCTCCATTCTACTGACAGTGCGTCTACCAGGACCGCTCCTGGGTCCCTTGTTCTTGATCCGTACCTCGGAACTTTGTTGTTTAGACGAGACGCCATAAGGTCTATCTCCGGTAGACCCCATCTGTTCACCAGTGTCTGAAACACTCCTGGGTGTAGTGCCCATTCGGTTTCCTGAATGGTGTGCCGACTGAGAAAATCAGCTTCCCAATTTAGTACACCCGGGACAAATACTGCTGACAATGCCGGGAGATGGAGTTCTGCCCATTTCAGACTCTTGCTGTGAGTTCCTCCTTGATGATTGAGGTATGCTACTGCCGTCGCATTGTCTGAGCGTATCTGGACTGGTCTTCCTTGTAGATTGTCCTTTGCCTGAACTAAAGCCAAGTAAACGGCCCTTATCTCCAACAGATTTATCGGCAGGCGACTTTCCCTTGCGGTCCATTTTCCCTGGAACCATAGGCTTCCGAGTACCGCCCCCCAGCCTTGCAGGCTGGCATCTGTTGTCAGGACTTGCCACTCTTTTATCCAAAAGGGTCTCCCCTTGTTTAAATGGTCTGTCTGTATCCACCACGCTAGAGACCTTTTTACCTTTACTGGAATCTTTATCATCTGTTTCTTTATCGTCTGATGATTTCCGTTCCATTCGGTCAGAATAAGGTGCTGCAATGGTCTGGAGTGGAATTGCGCATATTCCACCATGTCGAAGGTTGATACCATCAGACCCAACAGTCGCATTGCTGCATGGACTGACATTGTCTGGGCTTGCAACGCTTCCTGAGCCATGACCTGTACCTTGACTATCTTTTTCTCTGGTAAGAGAACTTTCTGCAGGTCTGAATCCAATATGGCCCCCAAATGAACCATCCGCTGTGACGGATTCAGGGACGACTTCTCCCAATTTACGAGCCACCCGTGTCACTGTAAACAAACTATCGTCTGTTGAAGATGGCTCAACAGTAAATCTTGCGACTGTGCTAAGATTAACAGGTCGTCGAGGTATGGGAATATTCTTATCCCCTGCTTGCGCAGACAAGCTGCCATAACCACCATGATCTTGGTAAACACCCTGGGTGCTGTAGCTAGCCCGAAAGGCAGAGCTTGGAACTGGAAATGTTCCTGGAGGATGGCAAACCTTAGGCAACACTGATGTGACAGTGCTATAGGCCCATATAGGTAAGCATCCCGTACATTCAGAGATACCATGTAATCTCCGGTTCCATAGCCAACATTATGGAACGTAACGTCTCCATGTGGAACTTCGGGATCCATATGTATCTGTTCAATATTTTCAGATTTAGGATTGGTCAATATGACCCATTTGGTTTCTGGATTAGAAACAGATTGGAGTAATACCCCTGTCCCTTTTGTGATGGAGGTATTATTATTATTATTATTACCAGTTATTTATATAGCGCACACATATTCCGCAGCGCTTTACAGAGAATATTTAGCCATTCACATCAGTCCCTGCCCCAGTGGAGCTTACAATCTATATTCCCTATCACATGTAGACGCACACACATTCATGCTAGGGTTAATTTTGTTGGGAGCCAATTAACCTACCAGTATATTTTTGGATTGTGGGAGGAAACCGGAGTACCCGGAGGAAACCCACGCAAGTACGGGGAGAATATACAAACTCCACACAGTTAGGGCCATGGTGGGAATTGAACCCATGACCTCAGTGCTGTGAGGCAGTAATGCTTACCATTACACCATCTGTACTGGGACAATCACACCTGACTGCAGTAATTTTTGGACTGCTTCTTGCAGGGTATTGGCCTTCGACTCTATACGAGACGGGCTGGTGCAAAAAAATCTTTGAGGAGGCTGCCTCCTGAATGGGAACCCATACCCCTGAGATACTACCTTCTGCACCCAGGCATCTGCTGTTGACTGTTGCCATATGTGTGCAAATTGAAGGAGCCGGCCCCCAACCCTGGAATCCTCCAGGCGGAGGCCCGTCTCTTCAGGCTGAGGGTTTCTGTTCAGGTTTGGAAGCTGGTTTTTTGCTAGCCCACTGCTTCCTACCCCTGGATTTTGACTGGGGTTGTTTAGGCTCCTCTTTTGCTTTCGCTTTGCCAACGAAAAGAGCGAAATTTTAAACCCTTGGACTTAGGGTTATAGGTAGCCGGAAATCTGACCTTTTTCGATTCAGCCTCTGATTCTAGGATATCCGATAAAGGTTTTCCAAATAATATATTACCCACAAAAGGCAATGCTTCCAATTCTTTCTTGGATTCCGCATCTGCCTTCCAGGTACGTAGCCAAATTGCTCTGCGAGTGACTACTGTCAAGGCTGAAGCTTTAGAAGCAACTGTACCTACATCAATTGCTGCTTCTTCCAAATACTGGGCAGATTGTCTTAAACGGCAAAAACAATCCTCTTGCTCCCTAGTAGGAGAAGGGATGTCATTCTCTAGTTCCTATATCCATTCGCCCATAGCCTTTGCTACCCAGGCCGAAGCCATAGCAGGTCTTACCACTGCTTCTACTAGAGAAAAAATATTTTTCAAAAGGCTGTCTACCCTTCTGTCTGTGACATCATTCAAAGAGGTAGATGACAGTGGTAAAGCAGATTTATGCACGAGTCGCAGAACATGTGCATCTACTTTTGGAGGAACTTCTCTCTTCGAACAATCCCCAGCAGGAAATGGATAATAAGAATCCCATCTCTTAGGAATCTTATACTTTTTAGTGGGCGCTACCCAAGACTCATCCATCATTTCCGTCAACTCATCTGACGCTGGAAATTCAGCTTTCACTGATTTTGTTCGTTTAAATACAGGTGCTTTTGCTTTTAACGCTGTCTTGGCTGGCTCTTCCAAAGAAAGCACAGCCTTCACGGCATTAATAAGTTCAGCTACATCTTCTGAACTAAAGCTCTGCGACTGATCATCATACGTAGTTGAATCTATTGTTTCCTCATCATCATCCGATGTATCATCTTGTGTAGTCTGCCACACAGACGTATCTGTCTTAGTCTTACCTGCCCCTTGGTTGCTTGTAGAGGCTACTGGAACCAAACCATAGGAGGGGAGCTGCATGTATGGGTTCATAGTGTAACCTAACCCTTGAGGTGGTGCTACCAGAGCTAACCTGTCCGCTATTGAAGACAGAGTCTTTGCGAACATATTCCATGGTGGCTCTGTTGGTGGTTGAACCAACTCCTGTTTTTTACTTCGCTGAAAAGCGAAACAGTTTGCACACAAACCCTCATAAGTGACCAATTGATTCATATCAATTACCCCTGACTTACAAGATAAGCATGTTAGGGCTATAGGAGTGCTTGATAAATTCTCATCACTTTTGCCGCTCACAGACATGGTATTAACCTGTTATCGACTACACAATTTGTAACTGAAGAACACCCTATATGTCAGTATATAGAGGTGAGATCAATCTGACCACAGTGCACCTGATTTGAGGGTCAGAACAGGACTGACATTACACAGAAAAGTCAGCACACATACTAGCAGTCAGTCACATGTTAAAGCATTAGACATTGTCATATGAGAATACAACCTCCATAACAACTTATACATAAGTAGGAAAAATGTACTTCTGTTTTAACTGGTTCTATTTTCAACATAACATGCAGAAAACACAGTAATATACAGGTCTCATATGCAATAGGTACTAAAAATTAATAATGCATACTAAGTAGAGAGAATTTCTAGTACTGTATACCCTGCCTCCAGAGAGCGGGATACAGGGAGACTCACCACACTTCCATATCCAAGCAAATACGCTCGTAAGACGCTGAGTGGATTCAGACGCTACTGGTGTACACTGCCGCTCTTGATAACTGATAACGGACACGGACGCTCACCAACGGACACGGACGCTGAGCGACTTCCACATGTATGCAGACGCTAAGGCCTGCGACTCGGTCTGGGCGGGTTTATATCCAGTGTACACAACCGCAGCGTCTAAGCTGCGACCGAGTACCCTCGTGGTAGCGTTTGAGCCGGAAGTGAGGTCATTTAGTTCATGAAACGAGAGACACGCGGGAACTGGCCATGAACTCGGAGGAGGGACGGCCAGGAGAGCGTCTGAATCCCCCCGTTGCCTTAAACTCCCAGGATCGCGGCCTCTACCTAGTCCTGGCGCCTATGATCCCCAGAGCGTAGCGCTGTCACACTCGAGATGTTCGGCGCATCAACACACTGTTTGTAGTCTCCACCAAATCAGTGTAGCTGTGTCCTGACCCCTCCAGTAAGAGGAAGTCCATAGACTCACCGTCTCCCCATGCTCCGGCCACAGCCTGGTTACGTCTGCTGGACCTGCTAGAACATCCGACACAGACGCCCGTCGAGACAGCACTGATACCCAAAGGTAAGCGTTGTTGCGACCCGGTGGGGAGTTGTTGGAGCGACTCTTTCTAATATGCGTTTAAGACGCTGTTAAGATAAGTCGCTCTAAAAATATAGTAAGTCTATAAAAAATAAGATTTTACTTACCGATAAATCTATTTCTCGTAGTCCGTAGTGGATGCTGGGGACTCCGTCAGGACCATGGGGAACAGCGGCTCCGCAGGAGACAGGGCACAAAAGCAAGCTTTTAGGATCACATGGTGTGCACTGGCTCCTCCCCCCATGACCCCCCCCCAAGCCTCAGCCAGGTACTGTGCCCGGACGAGCGTACACAATAAGGAAGGATCTTGAATCCCGGGTAAGACTCATACCAGCCACACCAATCACACCGTACAACTTGTGATCTGAACCCAGTTAACAGTATGATAACAATGAAGTAGCCTCTAAAAAAGATGGCTCACAACAATAATAACCCGATTTTTGTAACAATAACTATGTACAAGTAATGCAGACAATCCGCACTTGGGATGGGCGCCCAGCATCCACTACGGACTACGAGAAATAGATTTATCGGTAAGTAAAATCTTATTTTCTCTAACGTCCTAGTGGATGCTGGGGACTCCGTCAGGACCATGGGGATTATACCAAAGCTCCCAAACGGGCGGGAGAGTGCGGATGACTCTGCAGCACCGAATGAGAGAACTCCAGGTCCTCCTCAGCCAGGGTATCAAATTTGTAGAATTTTACAAACGTGTTCCCCCCCTGACCACGTAACTGCTCGGCAAAATTTTAAAGCCGAGACCCCCTCGGGCATCCGCCCAAGATGAGCCCACCTTCCTTGTGGAATGGGCACTTACAGATTTTGGCTGTGGCAGGCCTGCCACAGAATGTGCAAGCTGAATTGTACTACAAATCCAACAAGCAATAGTCTGCTTAGAAGCAGGAGCACCCAGCTTTTTGGGTGCATACAATATAAACAGCAAGTCAGACTTTCTGACTCCAGCCGTCCTGGAAATATATATATATATATATATATATATATATATATCTATATATTTTTAGGGCCCCGACAACGTCTAGCAACTTGGAGTCCTCCAAGTCCCTAGTAGCCGCAGGCACCACAATATGTTGTTTCAGGTGAAACGCTGACACCACCTTAGGAAGAAACTGGGGACGAGTCCGCAGTTCTGCCCTGTCCAACTGGAAAAACAAATATGGGCTTTTTTAAGACAAAGCCCCCAATTCTGACAATCGTCTGGCCGAGGCCAGGGCCACAACATGGTCACTTTCCATGTGAGATATTTCAAATCCACAGATTTGAGCGGTTCAAACCAATATGATTTTAGGAATCCCAACACTACGTTGAGATCCCACGGTGCCACTGGAGGCACACAAGGGGCTGTATATGCAATACTCCCTTGACAAACGTCTGGACTTCAGGAATTGAAGCCAATTTTTTCTGGAAGAAAATCTACAGGGCCGAAACTTGAACCTTAATGGACCCCAATTTGAGGCTCATAGACACTCCTGTTTTCAGGAAGTGCAGAAATCGACCTAGTTGAAATTTTTTCGTGGGGCCTTCCTGGCCTCACCCACGCAACATATTTTCACCACATGTGGTGATAACGTTGTACGGTCACCTCCTTCCTGGCTTTGACCAGGGTAGGTATGACTTCTTCCGGAATGCCCTTTCCCTTAGGATCCGGCGTTCAACCGCCATGCCGTCAAACGCAGTCGCGGTAAGTCTTGGAACAGACAAGGTCCCTGCTGGAGCAGGTCCTTTCTTAGAGGCAGATGCCACGGTTCCTCTTGGAACAGACATGGTTCTTGCTGAAAGCAAATCCCATCTTAGCTCCCGAGGCAATTAGTCCTCTGTGAGCATCTCTTGAAGTTCCGGGTACCAAGTCCCTCTTGGCCAATCCGGAGCCACGAGTATAGCTCTTACTCCTCTACGTCTTATAATTCTCAATACCTTGGTTATGAGAAACAGAGGAGGGAACACATACACCGACTGTTACACCCACGGTGTTACCAGGACGTCCACAGCTATCGCCTGAAGGTCTCGTGACCTGGCGCAATACCTGTCCCGTTTTTTGTTCGGGCGGGACGCCATCATGTCCACCTTTGGTCTTTCCCAACGGTTCACAATCATGCGGAAAACTTCCCGATGAAGTTCCCACTCTCCCGGGTGGAGGTCGTGCCTGCTGAGGAAGTCTGCTTCCCAGTCGTCCACTCCCGGAATGAACACTGCTGACAGTGCTAACACATGATTTTCCGCCTAGCGAAAAATCCTTGCAGTTTTGACCACTGCCCTCCTGCTTCTTGTGCCGCCCTTTCTGTTTACGTGGGCGACTGCCGTGATGTTATCCCACTGGATCAATACCGGCTGACCTTGAAGCAGAGGCCTTGCTAAACTTAGAGCATTATAAATTTGCTCTTAGCTCCAGTATATTTATGTGGAGAGAATTCTCCAGACTTGATCACACTCCCTGGAAATTTTTTTCCCTGTGTGACTGCTCCCCAGCCTCTCAGGCTGGCCTCCGTGGTTACCAGCATCCAATCCTGAATGCCGAATCTGCGGCTCTCTAGAAGATGAGCACTCTGTAATCACCACAGGAGAGACACCCTTGTCCTTGGATATAGGGTTATCCGCTGATGCATCTGAAGATGCGATCCGGACCATTTGTCCAGCAGATCCCACTGAAGAGTTCTTGCGTGAAATCTGCCGAATGGAAGCGCTTCGTAATAAGCCACCATTTTTACCAGGACTCTTGTGCAATGATGCACTGACACTTTTCCTGGTTTTAGGAGGATCCCGATTAGCTCGGATAACTCCCTGGCTTTCTCCTCTGGGAGAAACACCTTTTCCTGGACTGTGTCCAGAATCATCCCTAGGACCAGCAGACGTGTCGTCGGAACAACTGCGGTTATGGAATATTTAGAATCCACCCGTGCTGTCGTAGAACTACTTGAGATAGTGCTACTCCGACCTCCAACTGTTCTCTGGACCTTGTTCTTATCAGGAGGTCGTCCATTCTCTTTGACGACGAATCCTCATTTCGGTCATTACCTTGGTAAGGACCCGGGGTGCCTTGGACAATCCAACGGCATCGTCTGAAACTGATAGTGACAGTTCTGTACCACGAACCTGAGGTACCCTTGGTGAGAAAAGCAAATTTTTGGGACATGGAGGTAAGCATCCCTGATGTCCCGGGACACTATATAGTCCCCTTGTTTGCTATCACTGCTCTGAGTGACTCCATCTGAATTTGAACCTTTGTAAGTGTTCAAAAAAATTTTTCGATTTAAAATCGGTCTCACCTAGCCTTCTGGCTTCAGTACCACCATATAGTGTGGAACAATACCCCTTTCCTTGTTGTAGGAGGGGTATTTTTATTATCACCTGCTGGGAATACAGCTTGTGAATTATTTTCAATACTGCCTCCCTGTCGGAGGGAGACATTGGTACAGCAGACTACAGGAACCTGCGAGGGGGGAAACGCCTCGACATTCCAATCTGTACCCCTTGGATACTACTTGTAGGATCCAGGGGTCCTGTACGGTCCCAGCGTCATGCTGAGAACTTAGTAGAAGCGGCGGAGGGCTTCTGTTCCTGGGAATGGGCTGCCTGCTGCAGTCTTCTTCCCTTTTCTCTATCCCTGGGCAGATATGACTCTTATAGGGACGAAAAAACTGAGGCTGAAAAGACGGTGTCTTTTTCTGCAGAGATGTGACTTAGGGTAAATAACGGTGGATTTTCCAGCAGTTACCGTGGCCACCAGGTCCCATGGACCGACCCCAAATAACTCCTCCCCTTTATACGGCAATACATCTTTGTGCCGTTTGGAATCTGCATCACCTGACCACTGTCGTGTCCATAAACATCTTCTTGCAGATATGGACATCGCATTTACTCTTGATGCCAGAGTGCAAATATCCCTCTGCGCATCTCGCATATATAGAAATGCATCCTTTAAATGCCCTATAGTCAATAAAATACTGTCCCTGTCAAGGGTATCAATATTTTTAGTCAGGGAATCCGACCAAGCCACCTCAGGTCTGCACATCCAGGCTGAGGCGATCGCTGGTCACAGTATAACACCAGCATGTGTGTGTATACTTTTTAGGATATTTTTCAGCCTCCTATTAGCTGGCTCCTTAAGTACGGTCCTATCTGTAGATGGTACCGCCGCTTGTTCTGATAAGCGTGTGAGCGCCTTATCCACCCTGAGGGGTGTTTTCCAACGCGCCTTAACTTCTGGCGGGAAAAGGTATACCGCCAATAATTTTCTATCGGGGGAAACCCACGCATCATCACACACTTCATATAATTTATCTGATTCAGGAAAAACTACAGGTAGTTTTTTCACCTCACACATAATACCCTTTTTTGTGGTACTTGGAGTATCAGAAATATGTAACACCTCCTTCATTGCCCTTAACGTGTGGCCCTAAAGGAAAATACGTTTGTTTCTTCACCGTCGACACTGAAATCAGTGTCCGTGTCTGGGTCTGTGTCGACCGACTGAGGTAAATGGGCATTTTACAGCCCCTGACGGTGTTTGAGACGCCTGGACAGATACTAATTTGTTCGCCGGCCCTCTCATGTCGTCAACCGGCTTACAGCGTGTTGACATTATCACGTAATTCCATAAATAAGCCATCCATTCCGGTGTCGACTCCCTAGAGAGTGACATCACCATTACAGGCAATTTGCTCCGTCTCCTCACCAACATTTACCTCATACATGTCGACACACACGTACCGACATACAGCACACACATAGGGAATGCTCTGATAGAGGACAGGACCCACTAGCCCTTTGGGGAGACAGAGGGAGAGTTTGCCAGCACACACCAAAACGCTATAATTATCCAGGGACAACCTTTATATAAGTGTTCCTCCCTTATAGCATTTTAATATATGTACATATCGCCAAATCAGTGCCCCCCCTCTCTGTTTTAACCCTGTTTCTGTAGTGCAGTGCAGGGGAGAGCCTGGGAGCATTCCCACCAGCATTTCTGTGAGGGAAAATGGCGCTGTGTGCTGAGGAGAATAGGCCCCGCCCCCTTTTCGGCGGGCTTCTTCTCCGGAGTTTTTGATATCTGGCAGGGGTTAAATACATCCATATAGCCTCAAGGGCTATATGTGATGTATTTTTCGCCATACAGGTATTATACATTGCTGCCCAGGGCGCCCCCCCCCAGCGCCCTGCACCCTCCGTGACTGCTGTGAGAAGTGTGCTGACAACAATGGCGCACAGCTGCAGTGCTGTGCGCTACCTGATGAAGACTGAAAGTCTTCTGCCGCCTGGTTCCGGACCTCTTCATCTTCAGCATCTGCAAGGGGGGTCGGCGGCGCGGCTCCGGGACGAACCCCAGGGCGAGCCCTGTGTTCCGACTCCCTCTGGAGCTAATGGTGTCCAGTAGCCTAAGAATCCAATCCATCCTGCACGCAGGTGAGTTGAAAATCTCTCCCCTAAGTCCCTCGATGCAGTGAGCCTGTTGCCAGCAGGACTCACTGAAAATAAAGAACCTAAAAACTTTTTCTAAGTAACTCTTTAAGAGAGCCACCTAGATTGCACCCTACTCGGACGGGCACAAAAACCTAACTGAGGCTTGGGGGGGGGGGTCATGGGGGGAGGAGCCAGTGCACACCATGTGATCCTAAAAGCTTGCTTTTGTGCCCTGTCTCCTGCGGAGCCGCTGTTCCCCATGGTCCTGACGGAGTCCCCAGCATCCACTAGGACGTTAGAGAAATAAAATAATAAAAGCTTTAGGCTGCTTTATTCACAGCAGCCCTGTGTACCATGCGGCTTCCTGCCGCACCAAGCAAAAAACTGATCTGACTGAGTCAGTGGGCGGGACTATATAGTGGAGGCCCTAATGCATCCTGGGAGGCCAGAAAGCTCGTGACCGTGTTGGTGCCATTTTCGCTGTTGCTCGACAATATCCCAATGTTATCCTGTGGATAATCCTGTGGACCCAGCCAGAGAAAACTCTGTCTCTATACACCTATGAGACGAGGTATTATCTCTGTATTCTATGGTTTATAATGTTCTGCGGAATACAAAGGTATTCTTTCCCATGAACGTAAGTGGGAGATGGACTTAGGACCCCCTCCGCAGGAGGATGCGCGGAAGCTCATTAGGCAGAATATAGCACAATCGTCCATTTCCTCTTTAATTAAGGAGAATCTATATAAACTTTATACTAGCTGGTATCTGGTTCCTTTAAGGTTAAAGATCTCTCACACATCCTCCCCTCTGTGTTGGAGATTATGTGGCCAAATCAGTGACTTTATACATATTTGGTAGAAATGCCCCAAAATTAGTATATTTGGAGTCAAGTTGAGTCACTTGTAGGAAATATTTTTAATATCCCAATTTCACTCAGCCCTTGGTCCGCGTTATTGAGTTTTCCTATTGATGGTCTTAATGAATATGTTAATAAGCTTATTCACCATGTTCTTAATGCAGTTAGATGTACAGTGGCTAAATGCTGGAAAAACCTTGAACCTCCATCATTAAGCAAAGCATGGTAATGAACTATGGAGAAGATTACTGCTTCACTGCATGATAGATCGGGCAGGTTTGCTACAACCTGGGAACCTTGGTTCATGTATAATAATTGTTCTGCACTTAAAATCTGAAGTACTATAGTGCATAGTATGGCGATGGTTTTTTTTTCCTTTATATATATATATATATATATATATATATATATATATAATCAATTGAATGTCATAAGGTTAATCAATATATTATACTATACTATCTGATTTTTAGCCCATGGAAGTCAGGTAATTTGTGCATCTGTTTTTGTATTTTGAGGTCTTTTTTTTTATCTTTACCCAATAAAATAAACTGTTAACAAACCTAAAGAGCAGTAATGATTGGTCTTACAGTAAACGTCTGAGATGGCTGGGCTGTTTCAGGCCCTTTTCTATTTTCATTCTTTTAACACAATATTTTTTCGTTTTTCCTTCAACAGATTCCTCTACCAAAGTGCCAAGTGATAAGTTTTAATATCTTTTGTAATATACTGTAGCCAGCAGTGCTTCAGCCACAAGAAGGTCTTGCTAATGCCACTGGCACTTTGATAATTTTTGATTTCTACATTTACAGACGATAAATACCAGTCTGGAACACTATTATACCAGCCTGTGCCTCAGCCATTGTACCTGCAATAGTTGCTGGAATGTTGCGATCCCAATCAATGTTCAATAATAATGCGCTATTACTGCAGACATAGCCATACCTGGACAAGAGGGGCACTTAATTTGTCACCATGGTGATCAGCAGTTGACGGCCCTGTTCTGTATCATATGCAATTTATATCCACTTACTAAAAATATTAGTATAGGACTTCTGAAAGTGGACATTAATATTAATGAAATTGTCAGCATCTGTACACAAATACGCTATTAAAGATGTGACATATGCTTAAATATGTGGTTTCTATAATTTACAAACAGTTTGTCACAGGTTGAAATATTAAATCAATCTGTTGCTGAGAGGGTACATGTTCAGGAATACCACTGTCTGAATCCCGACAGCAGTCAGAACACAGACGCCGGAATCTCGACCTGGTCACCATCCCGACACCGGGATACAGACAGCTGGGATACCAAATGTAAGTATAGTCGAGAGGGTTAGGATTTGGCTGCAGGATGGGGGTTAGGTTTAGCACCACGCGGGGGTGGTTAGGGTCAGGCTGTGGGTGAGTGGAGGAGTTAGGATTAGGCACCACCGGGAGGTGGGTTGAGGGTTGGTATCGTTAGGTTTAGGCTCTAAGGGGGAAGTGTTAGGGTTAGGCTGCAGAAAGTGGGGGGTAGGATTAGGCACTAAGGGTTAGGCTGTTGTAACGGAGAGTTAGGGTTGTGGGGGAGGTAGAATACTTACCTCACCAGTCGGGTTGGTGAACATTGGGATGCCAGCATCTGTATTGTGACTGCAGGCATGTCTGCCGGGATCACATACCGATCCCCCTTAGAGCCAGGGGGTGTTTTATCAGAGTGTTTGTCTCGTGATAATGTATTCTCACACAGCTATTAAAGAGGATACAGTTGTGCTAGATAACAGTGAACTCACTGAAAATCCTTAGCTGTCAGGGGTTGCATTTACCAACAAATCAAAATTTTCAAAATTGTTGTAGGAAGAATCGGTGTCATATGAGATGTGTATGGACACAAAAGTTATTTGAAGTAAAAAAAAAAAAAAATACAAATTATGAATGTTTATAGAAAAATCTACTTATGTCGAGAACTGAAGATTGTTAAAAACCATAAAGGTCGCGTTCAATTACTTGTTATACCATGGGAACCAGATGAAAGTCAAATGGTTGTACTAATGGGCCCCACACACTCGACGACCCGCTGCCGAGCTGCCTGATAATGACCCGGCAGCGTGGATGGGGGGGTGATGACGGGGGAAATTAAGTTTCTTCACTCCCCCCATCACCCGGCTCCATAGCCCTGCATGCTAATATGAATGAGTTTGTCCATATTGGCCTGCAGGTATGAACGAGCTGCACCAATGATGAGCGGGGCTGCGCATCGTTCATTGGTGGTGCCTACACACTGAACGATATGAATGATTTCTCGTTCATTAATGAACGAGAACATTCATATCGTTCAGTAAAATCTTTAAGTCTGTAGGGCCTATTAGTGTGAACCGATATGGTCTGATGCAGTGAACAGAAATCTGGTAATTGTGAAAATGCGCATATATTTTGTTATATGCAGAAATGTACACAAACGACAACACCTATCCGTACACTTTGTTACTTATCATCAGTGCACACTTGCACAAACATTAGACATGTCTGAGAACAGGCGTATTTATGCTTACATACTGTACAACTCCCCACAGCCCGCAGTTGCATTAATACACCTTCATTGAACTTTTGCCTATGTGAGAACGCCTCTTAAAAATCAGTTATAACTCGTCAGTAGGCAGCGGCATATGACTCCATTATGGAGCGTGCATAATGCATAAACACTCATGATACATTCCACACTCAGGTGTACACTCAGCTTATATCTCTAGTCACATCCATCAGCCATAACATTAAAACCACTGACAGAAGTGAATAACATTGATTATCTCATTACAATGGCACCTGTCATCTTAAAACTGAAATTGCCAAGGCAACTGATGTGTCTTGGCTTGGCATGAAGTAGGTAGCATGTCACTAGCTATCCTGCAGAATATCCTGCGTTTAATATCCATCTTAGGTTATGGCCCATTACCCTGTGTGGATGTTTTCCTCGTCTCAGGTTTAAGCCTCCTTTAGCATCTGTGCATTGCCAATGCTCTCCAGGTGCCCTCTGGCTGCTGTGGACATCTGCTGGGGTTATACTACTGCTTACCTACCTGCTCTCCAGCTGGGATCACAGTGCTACGGTCTCCTTGGAGTGAGACGCAGTGCTAAGCGCCATCATGGATCCCACTTTCTGTCTCGAATCCTGAGCGAGTGGAACGCTAGTATGAAAAGTTTCTGGAATACTGGTTGTGTCGCGCATTTAAGAAGGGTGCTTTCTCCATTCAAATCGTGGTGCAATGGGCTTCACCACCTATTATCTCAGGCACTTCCACCAGATGCCCCCTTGAATATCTTATTGCTGGATGTCTCCACGCTAAAGACAGGGATGCGTTGCTGCTACCTGCCCAGCTTCAAGGCCCTCTGAAAATGTATGATCATTCTATTTCTATCTATCTTGATTTTACTATTGCAGTGCAGAAGAATCAAATCTCAGTTCCTACAAGTTAAGAGGAAGCGTGACTTAAAGCTCTAATATGTCATGCTTTTTCCTGCTAGGTGAAGTAATGTTTGGGATTATTGCATTTACTAGTTGTTCTATGCCTCGTGCTTTTTTTTTTTTTTTTTTTAATATATATATATTCCTCAGTAACAGCTTATTGTTATATAATTTTATCATCATCATTTCATTCACTGGGATATTTTTCTAGGTTCTCCCCTGTGTGTGTTTACTCCTGTTTATTATACTGTAGCTTTTGAATTGTAAGCCACGTTCCTGTATTGGCTGCTGATATTGTTTGGGTTGGGCAGTTGCCCTGTGACTAGATCTGCAGCGGCTGCACTCTTATGTCCTATTAGTGGTTTATTGTTGGGTGTGACTTTGTCTAGGGCAGCGGTTCCCAAACTCGATCCTCAAGGCACCCTAACAGCATAGAATGAAATGCTTTGATGGTTACCAGATGTAAGCGCTTTAGCAACCTTCAGTGTGTTATGCAGCAGCAGCTTGACAATTAGCAGGAATCAGCTACTTCTCTAACCAGTCACTCTTCAGATTAAATTCAGTATTGCGCACCCTGATCAATCCGGGTTTATGCCCGGGAAATGTAACTCAGAAACTCTATCACTCTTTTTTATAAGCTGAAGAGGTCTACAGATGTGTCCTTATACATCTAGCCTTAATACACCATACAGCAGGAGATACCTGGTGTGTGAGTCGACAGATCCTGTGCAACTTCATCAGCATCGGGTGACTTTTCTACAGGAAAAATGTATCTTAAGTCTCCACGTGATGTGACTAGGACGCACTAGGAGATTGTACAAATTCATTTGATATGCAACATTTGTATATTTCTATATATACTTATATGAAGCACAACAGAACATGACATTCAAACAAGCCATAGCTGCTACATGGTAGAACTTTGTAAGCAGATTCAGAGACTCATTCACTCACTTATCAAATAAATGAGCACATATTCCTGGTGCGTTCGCGTTGCAGACGCATTTCTGGCAAAAAAGATGTCAGACGCTAGCAGAGTCTCACAGGATCTGGCGCACCAACAGAGGCTGTCTGCATGACTGTAGCAATGATGTATTATGACACATTTGTAGGATGGCTGAGCCAGTGAATGTGGTGGTGTTCATAGATGCTACAAAGGCATTCAATCCTGTGGAAAGAGGCTACTTGTGGGAGGTCTAGGAGAGGATTGGCATGGGTACCTTATTTATTTACTGGGTTTGACTGCTGTACTCTTCACCAGATGCTTGGGTATCTGTTAATGGTCACACTACTCCTCCCTTCCAGCAAGGACAGGGTACCTGTTAGATTTGCCCTCTTTACCCAACATTACTCATGTTGGCCATTAAGCCCTTGACATGTTTGATCTGTTCTTTTCCTGGCATCCATGGTCTGTGGGATGATGCTTCTGTGAAAACTACTGTCCACTGGGTTATTTAGATCCTGAAGCTATTGCTACAGGATACGCAACGTCCCGACTATCAGTACTTTGGGCATGCGCATGGCTCATTTCTGTAAGTGCATGTATGGGTCCTGTGTGGTTCTACACAGCCCGGCATCAGACTGTCAGTGATGCAGTTTCTCCAAACGGATGCATGTCGCTGCCTTTGCGTGGAGGTTAGAGGCCAGGATTTCCATCAGAAGATGGAGATTTCCTGGCTTCTGTGTAGGACTTGCGGCGGCCAACCGATGGTGGCTGGGAATATGTGATACTGTGTCCTTGGATACAGTTCAGATTAGTAATGCAGCAAGAGGCGCGACACCTCCTTTTGCATTACCATATTAGTGTTATCACCGCTGTTTCTATGTAAGCAGCAACAATAGCTCCTTCAACCACATCTGTAGTAGCCCAACTACGAGGATGACAAGCTGCTCTTCATGGCTGATGCGGACAACTCGGTGGACGGTTTCTCCATGTCAATAATGAGTTTGCTGTTTTCTTAGGGCTCCTTATAAATTGGTCTAAATTATATGTCCTCCCCATTAACAGACCTGATTTATAGGACCCTAGTCCAGAGGTTCTCAAACTCGGTCCTCAGGACCCCACACAGTGCATGTTTTGCAGGTAACCCAGCAGGTGCACAGGTGTATTAATTACTCACTGACAAATTTTAAAAGGCCGACAGGTGCAGCTAATTATTTCACTTGCGATTCTGTGAGGAGACCTGCAAAACATGCACTGTGTGGGGTCCTGAGGACCGAGTTTGAGAACCACTGCCCTAGTCCTTCCAATGGACTCTTTACAAAGTCTGCTGGGCTAGGAGTAATGGAAAAGCAAAATAACAAAAGTAAAGTTTAAAATGAACAGTACAGTATGAACATTAAACAAAAGAAAAATTCATGTTTGTAGAATAGGTCTCCACCTAGCACAATAAGCATAACCATTTCAACTGATAAATAAAAAAAAAAAAAAGGAAACTGACCTAAGTGGCAAACACAATTTAATACTGCATGGATTCTGAAGGATGGCACATCAGTGCTGATGAGTATATAACTTGTATAATGCAGCTATAGTACAGGCACACTTTACTTGTAGGTAGGACCTCCGATCCACTCCCTCATTGTAGAGGAAAAACACAGCAGTTCAATCAGAGCTGTCTGGTCACATTTAGTCAGCTAAGGAAAGAGTAAACAACCCCTAAGGTGATTGTAATACATTCCAGCTATACGCAAGTGTCGCAAATGGAGAGGGTCTAACCAACATACTATTATTGGTAAAGAAACTATTAGTATTGGTAAAGAAAGTTATTTAGTCAAATTGATTTTTAAAATTTGGAAAAATGTGTTTTTTCCAGAAAATGTCAATTACAGCATACAGTATCAATGAATGCATTTTACTCTTAATTACAATGAAAATACCAAGAGCAATAAAGAAACCTTTGACAGAGGGCATTTTACAGGGTTACAGATGTTAGTAAGGGCTTCAGGGGATTGGAAAACTACAAGACATAAAGCATTTATATATTAAGGACAGTCATTTTTACCCAGTAGGCACGGAATGCCACTTTAATACTTTTCTCCATTGTTTAATTAACTGCTGCGGAATGTGGAACTCCAGATGACCTATTTCATGTGCTAACATAAGACAATGGCAACGAGCTGTACAGTTGTGTTGGCTTGTCAAGAGAATTCTCTCTGTTTTCCAGTGTAGGCTCAAAATGTGTTAATGTTGTCTATGGCAAAATGATGCCAGGATTTACATTTGTCAGGGCAAGGAAAACGAAAGGAATAAAAACTGCAAACATGTCTTAGTTATGAAACTTACGTTCTTCCTCTTTAGGGTCAAGCTGTGTTACACTGACAGACAACCGATCCACACGTTCTTGTAAGGAGTTCACTCTGAAGGAGAAACTGTGCGCTTCATTAAAGAGCTCCCCAAATATATCTTCTGCATATTTACCTTAAATATAGAGAAACACAGATTATTACATTACAGTAGCATTGCAATAGGTTAGCTCTCCACTATCAGTAATGTAATAATATACTGGCAATATATAGGACTTCTGCTTTATTGGAATTAATGTCTGCAGGGCTTGTTTGTCATGTACAATATACAGAATTAAGTAAACATATTTCCTAACGGCAGTCACTTTACCTGTGACACAGTGGTTTGGTTCCTGATCTCACAGAGTTAATTTTGAATTATAATAAATTTGAACTGGACAGTCAAAAGACCTACATGTAGGAAGACACTTTGGATATATTTTGCAAATATATTCCCTTTTCTAGAAAGAAGTTATAAACACTCACCTCCTAGATCCGAATTTCCATATTTGGGTATTTAGGCTTATGTTATTTACGGTCAATTCCCAGCCCCATCTGGCATATCTCACACTTACAGCCTTCAGGTTTGAACAGATGACAGCAAATTTACTACTTGGTTCAAACGGTAAGCGGTTACAATACCACGAGTCGGCATTCCGGCTGTCAGTATGCCTTTAGCGTGGCGAGCACTGTGAGCCTGCAAGGGGCTTGGTAGCGCTAGCCCCCTCTGCCAGCATCCCGGTTTACATACCGATACCGTTCAAACTGCTGACAGTAGATGATATGATAGTGTGGCATACATGCAAAGCCACCAGTGCCCACAATCCATTTAAAAATCAACAAACAAAATAATAATAATAATAATAATACCAATTAAGAGTCATTTTGCTGTACAATTTATTAAGGTGACTTTCAAAACTGGCAGGTGGAAGACAAACATGGCTGTTGCTGCCATTTGGCACATTTAAATTAAACGGTTTTAAAAATGTAATCCCAGAGGATTTTCGCTGTGAAATTATATTTACCTAGTAAAACGTGAATAGACAGAACAGTGTTGTGAGGAGATTGAATCCATCATCCGTTGTGCCCACAACAGATGATCCTGGTACTATATACAGCAGTAACATGAAAACAATGTTAACTGATGTATGTGTGTCTCCTAAAAAAGGAAATTTATGGTAAGAATTTACCCTTGTTAAATCTCTTTCTGCGAGGTACACTGGATTCCACAGGGAATAACATCAGGGTGTAGAGTAGGATCTTGATCCGAGGCACCAACAGGCTAAAAGCTTTGACTGTTCCCAGGATGCATAGCGCCGCCTCCTCTATATCCCCGCCTCCAGGAACTGGAGCTCAGTTTTGTAAGTTCTTACCATAAATCTCCTTTTCTGCTGCGGGGTACACTGGGATTCAACAGGGAATACATCGGGAGAACTACTAAAGCAGTTCCTCATGGGAGGGGACGCACCGTAGCGGGCACAAGAAACCGGCGTCCAAAGGAAGCATCAAAGGCATAAAAACCTAATGAACGTGTTCACTGAGGACCACACAGCCATCTTGCACAATTGTTCAGCGGATTTGCCTCGGCGGGCTGCCCAAGAAGGTACAACAGACCGCGTAGAATAGGCTTTGACAGCAGCAGGAGCTGGAAGACCAGCCTGTACATACGCTTGTGCTATCACCATTCTAATCTATCTGGCAAAGGTTTGCTTATTCGTAGGCCAGCCACGTTTGTGAAAACCAAAAAGTACAAACAGGGTATCTGACCTCCTGATAGAGGCAGTCCTCTCCACGTAGATACGGAGAGCCTGTACCACATCCAAAGACCGTTCTTTGGAAGACAAACTAGAAGAGATAAAAGCCGGAACCACAATTTCTTGGTTAAGATGGCAAGAAGATACCACTTTAGGTAGATAACCGTGCGAGTTCGATGAACTGCCCGGTCACGGTGAAAAATCAAAAAGGGCGGACGACAGGACAAAGTGCCTAAGTCCGACACCCTCCTAGCAGAGGCAATAGCCAACAGAAACACGACCTTAAGCATAAGGCATTGAAGGTCCAAAGACTCAAGAGGTTCAAATGAGGACTCTTGTAGGGCATTTAAGACAACAGACAGATCCCATGGAGCCACAGGAGGGACATAGGGCGGCTGAATCCGTAAAATACCCTGAGTGAAAGTATGAACGTCAGGAATAGACGCAATCTTTCTCGGAAACCACACAGACAAAGCAGATATATGAACCTTGAGGGAAGCCAGATGAAGGCCTAAATCTAGGCCTTGTTGCAGAAAACACAAAAGCCTGGAAGTTCTGAATGAATAGGCATCAAAATTCTTAGCAGCACACAATGCGAAGTAAGAGTTCCAGACCCTGTAATAAATGCACGCAGAAGCCGGTTTGCAGGCCTTCAACATAGTTTGAATAACCGCCTCAGAGAATCCCTTGGCCCTCAGGAGCGAAGCTTCAAGAGCCATGCCATCAAAGCCAGCCTGGCCAGGTCTGGATAGACACAAAAGCCCTGAACGAGGAGGTCTGGGCATTGAGGAAGCAAAAGGGGATGCTCAATTGATAGACCCGGCAGGTCTAAGAACCAATGCCGTCTGGGGCACGCTGGAGAGACTAGAAGTGGTAATCCTCTTTCTTGCTTGAACTTCCGTAGTAACCTGGGCAGGAGTGACACTGGAGGGAACACGTATGGCAGCCGAAAGTTCCATGGAATTGCCAGTGCGTCCACGAACACTGCATGTGGATCCCTTGACCTTGATCCAAAGACCGAAACCCTGTGATTGTGTCGAGACGCCTTCAGGTCTACATCTGGTAGGCCCCACTTGTCCACTAGGAGTTGAAAGACTTCCTGATGAAGGCGCCACTCTCCGGTGTGAACGTCCTGACGACTGAGGAAATTCGCTTCCCAGTTGAGGACTCCAGGAATGAATACTGACGATATTGCTGGCAGATGGTGTTCAGCCCAATTGAGGATTTTTGATTACTTCCAGCATTTCCATGCGGCTTCGAGTGTCGCCTTGATGACTTATGTACGCCACCGTGGTGGCGTTGTCTGATTGTACTTGAACAGGCCTGTTATGTACTAGAGGCTTGGCCAGTGTAAATGCATTGAATACCGCCTGCAATTCCAGAATGTTTATCGGGAGGAGAGTTTCCTCCCTGGTCCAGCGACACCGGAGAGAGTGTTGCTCCAACACCGCACCCCAACCCTGTAGACTGGCATCTGTTGTCAGGAGGACCCAGCTGGAGACCCAGAAGGGACGGCCCCTGCTGTACTGTAGCCACCAGCTCAGTGACAGACAAACCTCCGGAGTCAAGGAGATCATTTGAGACCTCATCCGATGACACAGGCCGTCCCACTTGGAAAGGATTAACCTCTGCAGAGGGTGGGAATGAAATGGAGGGTACTCTACCATGTCGAAAGCAGACACCATGAGGCCTAGTACTTGCATTGCCAAGTGTATCGACACTTTTGGACGAGAGAGGAAATATCTGATCCTGTCCTGAAGTTTCAGGACTTTCTCTGGAGAAGAAAACAATCGTTGGCTGTGTGTGTCTAGCAGTGCCCCCAGGTGCACCATGCTAAAAGCAGGGACCAGCGAGGGCTTTTACCAAATGGCAGGGCCTGGAATTGATAATGTAGGTTGCCAATAGCAAACCGCAGATATTGCTGATGCGACATGGCAATAGGTATGTGCAGGTAAGCATCCTGTATGCCCAGGAATACCATATAGTTTTCGGGATCCATGGCCAGCACAATAGAGCGCAGAGTTTCCATATGGAACTTGGATACTCTCACAAATTTGTTCAATGATTTGAGGTTGAGTATAGGCTGGAAGAACCCATTTGGTTTCGGAACTAGAAAAAGGGTCGAATAGTATCCCCTGCCTCTCTGAGACAAAGGTACCGGCAAAACCACTCCTGTGTCCAGGAGGGATTGTACAACCAAGTGTAGAGATTGCGCTTTTAACGGATCTGAAGGGATAACCGTTGAGCAAAACTGGCGAGGGAGGCATCTCTTGAAAGAGATTGCGTACCCGTGAGAGACAACTTCCCGCACACAGGCATCCGAAGTGGTCTTTAACCAGGCCTGGGTGAACTGCAGAAGTCGGCTTCCCACCCTGGGGTCCCCCAGGGGGAGGCCCGCCCAGTCATGCAGCAGGCTTTTCTTGTTTGGAAGCAGGCTGATGGGCGGATTGTTTAAGTTTGGGCTTAGTGGAAGCACGAGCCTGTCTCGAGTACGCCTGACCTTTTGCTTTCCCTGAAGGTCGAAAGGAACGAAAAGTGGTACTCTTAGCTTTCGGAGCAGAAGGTTTAGTACTTGGGAGATATGCAGTCTTGGCAGTCGCTAAGTCAGTTACAATCTTGTTCAGATCCTCCCCAAATAGGATGGTTCCCTTAAAAGGGAGCACCTCCAAGGTCTTTTTGGAGTCCAGGTCCACCTTCCAGGACCTCAACCACAGAATTCGGCGAGCCAGGATAGACGTAGTAGACGCCTTGGCTGCCATTATATGTGCATCAGAGGCCGACTTCTGAATATAGTGGGAGGCTGTGGTAAAATAAGACAGATATTGTCTGGCAAAGTCAGAAAAATCCTGAGGCAGCTTATCCGCAATTGCCTGAACCCATGCTTCAATTCCTTTTTGCAGCCAAGGATGCTGCCATAGTGGGTCTATGTACCGCACCGGTAAGAGAGTAAATAGTCTTCAGGCAACCCTCCACACGCTCATCAGTCGGTTCCTTCAGTGAGGTGACAGTAGTGACAGGCAGAGTAGATGACACCACAAGACGGGCAACATGAGAGTCCACCGGCGGTGGAGTTTACCACTTGTTACTCAACTCCACAGGGATAGGATAAAGAGCTAGCATCTTTTTAGACAGGGAAAATTTATTTCCTGGAGACAACGAGGATTCCGGACGTATGTCAATTAAATGGTCAGAATGTGGTAAGACTACTTTAGCAACCTTCTGATGTTTGAACTTCTCAGTTTTCTTAGACGCAGTAGTAGGCTCGATCTCATCATCTATTTGGAGAATCAGCTTAATAGCCTCCACTAGGTCAGGAACATCAACCTGGGTTGTAGATTCCTCATCAGAAGCAACTGTATCAGTGTCTGACGGATCAGTATATTCCCCATCCTCATCAGAAGAATTATCCGAAATATTAGTGGATTGTGAGTTAGAAATGGCCCCCTTAGATGACCCCTTGGCCCCAGAGGGACGTGGGGTACACTTTTGTCTAACCAAAGATTGATTTAATTGTTGTAATTGGGTAGACAGAGTGTCCGCCCAGGGCGGACTAACTACAGGGACAATATGTGGCTGTAATGGCACAGGAGGTCCCACAGGGGGCATAAGACATGTTACAAGTGTATTCAGCATACTTGCGAATGATGCCCAAGGTGGGTCCTGATTGGTCAAAGGTGCTGTGGGTTGACCGGGAGGTGTATGGCACCCAGTGCCTGAACAGCAGCTAAAACTTTCCACTTATGTAAATTTGTGGTGCCAGCACTGCAGGATACAGAAGGGTCCTCGGATTTCCCACCCTGCGTGGCAGCCATTATAGGGAATGTAGCCTTCCGTATAATTCTGCATACAGAATATTATGATCAACCTTTAGATATTTAAACTCATTGCATAAAAAAGAGGTAATATTCCTTTAAAAATTGACTTCATGGTCAGACTTTACTAAGGCCGCCTGAACATATAGATTAGTTCGGTACACTCGGTTAAAAGACCTATTTTTTAAAAGTGCAATAGTGTATCAATTGGTATATCCAGAGACAGAGTCAGTAAATGCTAAAAGCACTGGAACTCCCACATAGGGCCCACAATTGTATCCAGAGGATTTCTCAGGCTGCAACCATGTGTGTAGGAGTTTTCAGAATGCATTGGATACAATTGTGGGCCCTATGTGGGAGTTCCAGTGCTTTTAGCACTTATTAGTTTAAATATCTAAAGGTTGATCATAATATTCTGTATGCAGAATTATACAGTGTATAGGTGCTCCAATACAAAAATATATTTCTGTTACCCCTGATGAAGTCAAACTGACGAAACGCGTTGGGTTTATCAGTCATTAGTCAGTATTCCAGTTAGGAAAATTACTCCCTTCGCCAAGCGCACACCTTGCTAAGGTGAGGGAGTGTTTACATCTACCTACTGGATTCTGCTGTCAGAGTTATCAAAATCCATGTATAACCTGTTGTAAAAAAATTCTCATGTCAAAGACTTTTATGAATTCTTTTTGTATTAAATATTTTATTCTAATTGGCCTTGGGCCATTTGTTTGGGTGACTTTCTGGTGAGGGGTTATCCACTGCAGGAACCCAAGAAATCCAATTATCCATAGTATAAGATACACCTACTTGGAAGGACTTCCGCTATATCTATACATCAAACAGAGCGCGCTCAGGATTTGTGTTTTCTATCTTATGTTTGTCTGAGATCCGGCAACGGAGGTCTCGCCTGTAGTGCTGCTGGTTCTGCGAGCGCAAGACAAGGATATTTTTGTATTGTGTGTATATATATATATGTATATGTATATATATATATATATATATATATATATAGATAGATATATAGATAGATATACAGAGAGAGAGATATCCCCTTTACAGAGGAGACAGAGCCCTGCAGTCGCGGAGATCAGCCCAGCTACTAGTGAAGATGACGCCAAAATCTCTGTCAGGGAGAGTGAAATGCAGCTCGAGGGCGTGAACATCAGCAGTAGATGGCGCCCGGAGCTGGGGGAGGGGCTACAGGTCAATGCTTTATCCCCTATGCTGGGCCTCACCAATGGGTACTGTGGAGTCTATGTAAAATGGCTTTTAGTACATCTGACCTTTGCTCCCTGCACTGGTGGATATAGCGGGGTCCCTGTGCAGTACAGTGTCCACGCCAGCAGCGCAGTGTCTCCTGTGACCGAAATTTACCGGTGGGTCCCACCTGGTGGACCCTCGATCACGCGATCCTGGAGAGCATCAGCAGTGGTGTGCCTGATGACCGGTGCGCCTCCGCTGCAAGTACCTAGGAACCCGGCCGCGGGAGTATGCAGCGCTACTGGGGAGGTGATGGAGCCGCAGCACAGAATGTCAGAATGAGAAACATTGCTGTGGCCCTTGAAGTCTTCTTAAAAAGCTCTTTTCAGGGCTGCCTAGTGCAGCCCCACCTGTTACTGACCTGCACTGCAGGCACCAATTTGCAAACTGAGCTCCAGTGCCTGGAGGCGAGATTATAGAGAAGGCGGTGCAGTGCATCCTGGGAACAGTCAAAGCTTTAGCCTGTTGGTGCCTCGGATCATGATCCAACTCTACTCCCCGATGTATTCCCTGTGGAATCCCAGTGTACCCAGCTGCAGAAATATAGATTGTAAGCTCCACTGGGGCAGGGAATAATATGAATGGCCAAATTTTCTCTGTAAAGCACAGCAGAATATGTGAGCGCTATATAAATAACTGGAAATAATAAATAAATGTAAACATTGTATGTTGACAGTATAGGTTTAGGGATAAGGTTTTGCTGCCATTGTGGTTAGGCTGCCACTAGGGTTAGGTCTCTAACACTAGAAAAACATTATGTTAACAAGCACAACGTCAACATTATGACCGAGTCGATACAGTATCCATGTTGACAAGAATGGGGGATAGCCCTCGTGTCCAGTGGCACAAATCATGACTATAATATCAGTATTAATAGGATTTGAATTACCTACCGGTAAATCCTTTTCTCGTAGTCCGTAGAGGATACTGGGAATCAATTTAGTACCATGGGATATAGAAGGGTCCACTAGGAGCCAGGGGCACTTTAAGAAATTGATAGTGCGCTGGCTCCTCCCTCTATGCCCCTCCTACCAGACTCAGTCTAGGAAACTGTGCCCGAGGAGACGGACATACTTTGAGAGAAGGATAGATAAGGAAAGTGGTGAGATTACAAACCAGCACACACAGAACAAGAGGAAAGCCATGCTAACCAAACTTGGAACAGCAACAGCTGAACAAACCAGAATACTTAACCAAGTAACAGTGCAGGAATAACGAAGCACCGGGCGGGCGCCCAGTATCCTCTACGGACTACGAGAAAAGGATTTATCGGTAGGTAATTAAAATCCTATTTTTTCTTACGTCCTAGGGAATACTGGGAATCCATTTAGTACCATGGGGAAGTACCAAAGCTCCCAAACCGGGTGGGAGAGTGCTGAGGTTCCTGCAGAACTGATTGACCAAACTGAAAGTCCTCAGAGGCCAAAGTATCGAACTTGTAAAACTTAGCAAATGTGGTCGAATCTGACCAAGTAGCTGCTCGGCAGAGCTGTAAAGCTGAGACGCTCTGGGCAGCCACCTAAGAAGAACCCACCGACCTAGTGGAGTGGGCTTGTACAGATTTTGGAACCAGCAAGCCTGCCGTGTAATAAGCATGCTGGATAGTGAGCCTGATCCAGCATGCAATTGACTGCTTTGAAGCAGGACACCCTATTTTATTGGGATCATAGAGAAAGAACAGCGAGTGCGATTTCCTGTGACGAGCTGTTCTCTGTATATACACCTTCAAAGCCCTCACAACATCTAAAGACTTTGAAGTAGCAGAGGTGTCCGTATCAACCGGAATCACAATAGGTTGGTTAATGTGAAATGCGGACACCATCTAAGGAAGAAATTACTGACAAGTCCAGAGTTCAGCTCTGTCCTAATGGAAAATTAAGTAGGGACTCTTGTAAGACAAGGCCCCCAGCTCTGACAGCCAAGGCCAACAGTGCGACGGTCTTCCACGTAAGGACCTTTATGTCTACCTCCTGTAACGGTTCAAACCAGTCCGATTGGAGGAACTGCAGCACCAAATTGAGATCCCAAGGTGCCGTGGAAGGCACAAAGGGAGGTTGGATGTGCAGAACACCTTTCAAGAACGTCTGGACCTTAGGGAGAGAAGCCAATTATTTCTGAAATTAAATAGACAAGGCAGAAATATGGACTTTAAAGGAGCCAAGACGTAGGCCCACATCGACTCCCAACTGCAGAAAAAGCAGGAAACATCCCAGATGAAATTCCACAGCAGAATATTGTCTGCTCTCACACCAAAAGATATACTTCTTCCACACACGGTGGTAATGTGTAGACATTACCCCCTTCCTGGCTTGGATCACAGTCGGGATGACCTTGACAGAAATCCCTTGCCTGGCTAGAATCAGCCGTTAAACTTCCATGCTGTTAAACGTAGCCGCGCTAAGTCTTGAAAGATGAACGGGCCCTATTGCAGAAGATCCTCGCGAAGAGCTAGAGGCCACGGATCTTCGATCAGCATCTCGAGAAGATCCGCGTACCAGGGCTTTCGAGGCCAATCTGGAGCAATGAAGATTGCTTGAACCTTTTTCTTTTTAGAATTCTTGGGATCAGAGGAAGTAGAGGAAACACGCACACCAGCTGGTAGACCCACTGAGTTGTCAGGACGTCTACCACCGCTGCTTGTGGGTCTCTCGACTTGGAACAATACTGCTTGAGCTTCTTGTTCCCACCGACGTGTCAAGTACCGGAACACCTCCGGGTGAAGGCCTCATTCCAACGGGTGTAGGTCGTGTCTGCTGAGGAAGTCAGCTTCTCAGTTTTCATTCTGAAAGTAGACGACAACTGACAACGCCACAGCGTTTTTCCACCCAGAGGAGAATTCTTGACACCTCTGACATTGCGACTCTGCTTTTCATTCCGCCCTGTTGGTTTATGTACGTTACCGCTTTCACATTGTCCGACTGGACCTGCATGCCCTGATTCTGAAGTAGAGATGAGGCCTGCAGAAGAGCGTTGTACATAGCCCTAAGTTCCAGGATGTTTATTGGAAGGACGACTTCCAGACTTGACAATCTTCCCTGAAACTGCACCCCATGGGTGACTGCTCCCCAACCTCTGAGGCTTGCGTCTGTGGTTAGCAGAATCCAATTTGGAATCCCGAACCTCCGACCCTCGACAAGGTGAGAAGTCTGTAGCCACCACAGAAAGGAAATCCTGGCTTTTGGCGACAGACGGATCCTCTGGTGCATTTGAAGATGCGATCCAGACCATTTGTCCAAAAGATCTAGCTGGAAGGGCCTCGCATGAAACCTTCCGTACTGAACACCTCGTAAAAGGCCACCATTTTCTCCAGAAGGCGAATGCACAGATGCACCGAGATCCGGGTTGGATTCAGAACAGCCCGAACCATCGACTGGATTACCAATGCCTTTTCCAAGCTAAGGAACACTCTCTGAAACTCTGTGTCCAGTATGATCCCCAGGAAAGGAAGCCTCTGTGTCAGTTCTAGGTGAGATTTAGGTAGGTTCAGAATCCACCCGTGATCCAGGAGTAGTCTGGTTGAGAGGCCAATGCTGTCCAACAACTTTCCCTGGATGGTGCCTTTATCAGAAGATCGTCCAGGTACGGAATTATGTTCACTCCCTGTTTGCGGAGTAGAAACATCATCTCTGCCATCACTTTGGTGAACACCCTCAG